>NC_138297.1:67360000-67362500 GCF_965601325.2 Salmo salar
CTGAATGCGCGAACAACAAGGAGTTATTTGGACATAAATTATGAACTTTATCGAACAAAACAACATTTGTTGTGGACCTGGGATTCCTGGAAGTGCCTTCTGATGAAGATTATTAAAGGTAAGTAAATATTTCTAATGCTATTTATGCATTAGATGACTACAAAATGGCGGCTATCTGTATTGCGCAGTGTATTTTTCTGAGCACAGTACTCAGATTATTGCAAAGTGTGCTTTCCCAGTAAAGTTATTTTGAAATCTGTCAATGCGGTTGCATTCAGGAGATGTTAATCTATAATTCTTTGAATAACAGTTTAATATTTTATCAACGTTTATGACGAGTATTTTGTAAATTGTAGTGCTGATTCACCGGGAGTTTTGGGGGAAATTCTTTTTCTGAACGTCACGCGCCGATGTAAAATGCTGTTTTTAGATATATATATGACCTTGATAGAACAAAAAATGCATGTATTGTCTAACATAATGTCCTAGGAGTGTCATCTGATGAAGATTGTCAAAGGTTAGTGCATAATTTTAGCTGGTTTTCTGCTTTTGGTGACGCCTGTCCTTGCATTGAAAATGGCTGTGTGTAATTTTTTGTCTATGTACTCTCCTAACATAATCTAACTTTATGCTTTCGCCGTAAAGCCTTTTTGAAATCGGACAACGTGGTTGGATTAAGGAGATGTTTATCTTTCAAATGGTGTAAAATAGTTGATTGTTTGAGAAATTGAAATGATTAGATTTTTGCTATCTTGTCAAGCAATCCCGTTACCGGGATGAGAACGGGAAGGGGGTCCCCTAGAGGTTAAAGTAGAATGGACATTATATAACAACTATCATCCCTGGCATCATTGGATCATTATACATTAATATGAGTTTCAGATAGAGAGAGAGAGGGCTGTGTACTGACCCGTCCTTCCCTTTGCAGACGCAGCATTAGTCAGCTCTCCACTGTGTGTGACCACCTCAGCTCGGTACAGACGGCCAGGTACCAGTCCCTGGAACAGGTGTTCTCTCTGCTCCATGCCCAGCTCCTGGGCTGCCAGGGTGGTGGTTGAGCCCTCCAGGCCACCGTACAGGACCACTTGGTACCCACGTCCACTCCCCTGCCCCAGGCAGCCAGCTGATGGAGAGACGGTCAGTACGCTTACCACCCTGGACGTGGAGAGAGCGCACTGGGGCTGGGACTGGGGGGAAAGAAGAGGGTAGAGAGGGTTATTTGGGGGTGAGGGATGGAAGAGAGAAGAATGGGGGTTTGGGGGGATGGTTAAGGGGATGGGGAGAAGAGAGAGAACAGGGGTCTGGGGAAGAAGAGAGACAACAGGGGTTTGGGGAAGAAGAGAGAGAACAGGGGTTTGGGGTAGAAGAGAGAGAACAGAGGTTTGGGGTAGAAGAGAGAGAACAGGGGTTTGGGGGAGAAGAGAGAGAACAGGGGTTTGGGGGGATGGTTAAGGGGATGGGGAGAAGAGAGAGAACAGGGGTTTGGGGGAGAAGAGAGAGAACAGGGGTTTGGGGTAGAAGAGAGAGAACAGGGGTTTGGGGTAGAAGAGAGAGAACAGGGGTTTGGGGGAGAAGAGAGAGAACAGGGGTTTGGGGGAGAAGAGAGAGAAGAGAAAGAAACAGGGGTTTGGGGGAGAAGAGAGAGAACAGGGGTTTGGGGGAGAAGAGAGAGAACATGGGTTTGGGGGGATGGTTAAGGGGATGGGGAGAAGAGAGAGAACAGGGTTTGGGGGAGAAGAGAGAGAACAGGGGTTTGGGGGAGAAGAGAGAGAACAGGGGTTTGGGGGAGAAGAGAGAGAACAGGGGTTTGGGGGAGAAGAGAGAGAACATGGGTTTGGGGGGATGGTTAAGGGGATGGGGAGAAGAGAGAGAACAGGGTTTGGGGGAGAAGAGAGAGAACAGGGGTTTGGGGAGAGAGAGAGAGAACAGGGTTTGGGGGAGAAGAGAGAGAACAGGGGTTTGGGGGGATGGTTAAGGGGATGGGGAGAAGAGAGAAAACAGGGGTTTGGGGGAGAAGAGAGAGAACAGGGGTTTGGGGGAGAAGAGAGAGAACAGGGGTTTGGGGGAGAAGAGAGAGAACAGGGGTTTGGGGGGATGGTTAAGGGGATGGGGAGAAGAGAGAGAACAGGGGTTTGGGGGAGAAGAGAGAGAACAGAGGTTTGGGGGAGAAGAGAGAGAACAGGGGTTTGGGGGAGAAGAGAGAGAACAGGGGTTTGGGGGAGAAGAGAGAGAACAGGGGTTTGGGGGGATGGTTAAGGGGATGGGGGAGAAGAGAGAGAACAGGGGTTTGGGGGAGAAGAGAGAGAACAGGGGTTTGGGGGAGAAGAGAGAGAACAGGGGTTTGGGGGAGAAGAGAGAGAACAGGGGTTGGGGGGGATGGTTAAGGGGATGGGGGAGAAGAGAGAGAACAGGGGTTTGTATTCTTTAATGGAAGCCTCTCCAACAAAATCCAGGTAAAATCAGGAATTCCCCAGGGCAGCGGTCTAGGCTCTTTACTTTT
>NC_138297.1:67367500-67422500 GCF_965601325.2 Salmo salar
GGGGGGTTTGAGAGAGAAGGCAGAGAGACAGGAGTGAAGGGAGGGGGGGATGGAAGAGAATGGAGATGGGTCAGAATGTGGCACTCACAATGTGGATCACTTATATATAAATAAGTTGAAGACTGGCCGAAAAACAATGTTGTGTTTTTGCTTTTTAAATTTTTAGATGATGTTCTACAGAATGAAGTGATAACAAAAGGTTATAGTGTTGTTTTAGCTGAAATACCTGTGACAGAAATGCTATGAAACGCAATGGGAGGTTATTTGGAAAACCAACCCGGGCAGCTGCCCACTCTGTTTCCCTACTGACCTGTCCTGCCCTCGATGAACTGCGGTCTCTGGTTGGGTCCGCTGAAGGTGGACACCACGATCTTGTACAGGCGTCCCGGGGTGAGCGAGGCCAGGCGGTGGTCACGGGCCTCGTTGCCCAGGGTTACGGGCGGGTAAACCCGCGTGTCGTTGAAGAGGATCTGGACCTCGTAGTGATCAACATCCCCCAGCGCTGGAGACCATGTGACCACCAGATCACCTGTACCACTGTCACCCAGGGCCAGGCGCCGCACCGCAGAGGGGACTACGGAGACAGTCAAATACAACTTTATTTAAAGATTTCAACTATTCACACTACACCAAAGGGCTCAATGGATTCGTTGGCTGAGGGGAATTTGACCCATAATGCCCACTAGTTTAAGGTTAACTTTGCGCTGCCAAAATGTTACTGAATGTGATCGTAGGTACAATTCCCATGCGCTGAAGTCTAGATTTCACACCTACAAATTCTTCCAAATAAGTTGTATATTGGTTTTCCATGGACTTGGCCACACAGAACACTCAGCAGTACAGCATTTTACTTAAACCTTCTACCAACACTGCAGTAGCAATAGACACAGAATCATAGAATGTAGTTAATAGACTGACATGTTCTCCCGTCAGTAGAAACACTGGACTGGTACTCTCCGCTCCAGGTGCTGACAGTGACCGTATAAAGCCTCCCGGGAACCAGAGAGCTGAACACACAGTCGTTCTGTGACCGCGCCACCGTCTGGTTCTGGACGACCGTGTTGTTGTACTTAATGACCACCTCGTAACGGTCCAAGTCTCCGGCCGCATGACGCCAGTAGACTTTCAGGAAGTCGTCCCTGGCAGAGTGGATGGCGTTGGGGTTCTGGACACTGGAGGGTTCTGGGTAGAGAGAGGGGTAGAAGAGATGTCAAGAGGTCAAGAGGTCAAGAAGGATGTGGGGTGTTTTTCATTAAATACAACACTGTTGTTATTTTAAGAGATACACATTTTCTCCAAAAGATTTTCCTCCAAATGTTCCCTACCAATTTAACAATTTGTTTCCTAGATCACCAGAAAAAAAATCTATATTAACACATTCATCCATGTAACTATATACAGTGAATTCGGGAAAGTATTCAGACCCCTTGACTTTTTCCATATTTTGTTACATTACAGCCTCATTCTAAAATGGAATGAATAGTTTTTCCCCCTCATCGATCTACACACAATACCCCATAATGGAAAAGCAAAAACAGGTGTTTAGACATTTTTGCTAATTTATAAAAAATGTACAACTGGATTAACACATTTAAATAAGTATTCAGACCCTTTACTCAGTTCTTTGTTGAAGCACCTTTGGCAGCGATTACAGCCTTGAGTCTTCTTGTGTATGGTGCAACAAGCTTGGCACATCTGTATTTGGGGAGTTTCTCCCATTCTTCTCTGCAGATCCTCTCAAGCTCTGTCAGGTTGAATGGGGAGCGTCGCTGCACAGCTATTTTCAGGTCTCTCCAGAGGTGTCCGATCGGGTTCAAGTCTGGGCTCTGGCTGGGACACTCAAGGATATTCAGAGACTTGTCCCAAAGCCCCTCCTGCATTGTCTTGGCTGTGTGCTTATGGTTGTTGTCCTGTTGGAAGGTGAAACTTCGCCCCAGTCTGAGGTCCTGAGTGTTCTGGAGCTGGTTTTCATCGAGGATCTCTCTGTACTTTGCTCCGTTCATCTTTCCATTGATCTTGACTAGTCTCCCAGTCCCTGCTGCTAAAAAACATCCCCACAGCATGATGCTATCACCACCATGCTTCACTGTAGGGATGGTGCCAGGTTTCCTCCAGATGTGATGCTTGGCATTCAAACCAAAGAGTTCAATCTTGGTTTCATCAGACCAGAGAATCTTGTTTCTCATGGTCTGAGAGTCCTTTAGGTGCTTTTTGGCAAACTCCAAGCAGGCTGTCATGTGCCTTTTACTGAGGAGTGGCTTCTGTATAGCCACACTAGCATAAAGGCCTGATTGGTAGAGTGCTGCAGAGATGGTTGTCCTTCTGGAAGGTTCTCCCATCTCCACAGAGGAACTCTGGAGCTCTGTTAGAGTGACCATTGGGTTCTTGGTCACCTCCCTGACCAAGGACTTTCTCCCCCAATTGCTCAGTTCGGCCGGGCGGACAGCTCTAGGAAGAGTGTTGGTGGTTCCATACGCCTTCCATTTAAGAATGATGGAGGCCACTGTGTTCTTGGGGACCTTCAATGCTGCAGAAATGTTTTGGTACCCTTCCCCAGATCTGTGCCGCAACACAATCCTGTCTCGAAGCTCTATAGACAATTTCTTCGACCTCACGGCTTGGTTTTTGCTCTGACATGCACTGTCAACTGTGGGACTTTATATAGACAGGTGTGTGCCTTTCCAAATCATGTCCAATCAATTGAATTTACCACAGGTGGACTCCAATCAAGTTGTAGAAACATCTCAAGGATGATCAATGGAAACAGGATGCACCTGAGCTCAATTTCGAGTCTCACAGCAAAGGGTCTGAATACTTATGTTAATAAGGTATTTCTGTTTTTTATTTTTAATTAAACCTGTTTTCGCTTTGTCATTATGGGGTATTGTACGTAGATTGATGTGAGGAAATGTTATTTTAATACATTTTTGAATAAGGCTGTGATGAAACAATGTGCAAAATGTCAAGTGGTCTGAATACTTTCAGAACGCACTGTAAACAGAGTGATAGATGGTGATCAAGATGAGGGGCCCAAGAGACGGTGTGTGCATGTGTGTGTGTTGGTTTGTAATGCTTGCATGTGTGTGTGTGTGTTGGTGTGTGGGTGAGACCTACGTGTACGAGCCGTCACCACCGTGTTGTTCTGGAAGCTGCCGCTGCGGGTTGCTATGGAGACGGTGTACAGCCTCCCTGACTTGAGGGAGTTAAACACACACTCTGGGCTTGCCTTAGAAACCACCAGGTTGTGTACGGTTCTGTCGCGGTCCTTCAGTAGGACCAGGTAACTGTCCACATCTCCGACCGCTGGCTGCCACGACACCCCCAGGAAGTCTGGACGACCGTTGTTACTGACCATAACTTCTCCGACCGCAGCTGGTACTGACGAGAGAAGGAGGGTGGGCAGAGACCGGTCATCGACAGAGAGGACACAGAGACACACATGTTAGAGATAGAAGTCTGGACGACCGTTGTTACTGCCCGTAACCTCTCCGACCACAGCTGTCACTGAGAAGGGACAGAAGGACAAAACGGTTGTGAGGTCGATTGGGTCAAAATCCTTTCGACCCCAAAACTGTGTTGCCTGCTGAGCTAAAGAGTATGGCTTCATGTTGTTTGGCTTACATTAATTACTCCTACAACACAGCATTGATGATTTGAATTGAATCGACTGACTTGATTAAATATGGCATTTAACGTGACATTCAGATACCCAGTGTGACGGGAAAGGTTTAGTTCAAGTGTCCTTTGTTATTATCTCGTTAGCTGAAAGTTAGCCCAAAGTTGTCTGAATGTTATCTGAAAGTGGTGTTTGTTTTCATCAACCCTTGGCCCCCGGACTCTGAAGTTAATTAAAAGGAGGAAGTGGTGGGGCCCAAAATAGCCAGAACTTTCCTGGGGAAGACAATTGAGATCGGACAAGGAAGTCTTTGAACGGGACCTTGGAGAGTTTTTTTTGTAGTTGACACAAAGCTTCCTGAACATTCCAGACATTCTCTTTTGTATTGGAAAACAATATTATATTGCACTCTCTCTCTGAGATAGTATCTTATAATTAAAGTTGGTTAACAATCACCATAACAAAGACACCCACCCTTATACAACACATCTGTAAGTATAGAATAAAGCACACCTGGCCTTCACTATATTACATACACACATATACAGCCGTAATGGACAAGACTACCAGGAAGAACATACAGAACAACCCCCAAAACAAACGCCTGGCTCGCGTGTCGGTCAGTTGATCTTAATGTGGACGATACATTTGAGTAAATGCATAAAGATGAACTGTTCCTAATATTTAACTTACCAGTGCGTCCCTCAGCCACGGCCGGCTTCGACACCATCCCACCACTGACAGTACTGACCACCAGCCTGTAGGAGGCACCAGGCCTGAGGTCACTGAGCTGCAGAGAGGTGGTGTTGGCTGGGACGGTGTGGTTCTGTACTGCCTGGTTGTTGTGGAGGAGCTCCAGGCTGCAGTAGTCCAGGTCTCCAGGGGGGAGTTCCCAGCTGGCCTGTAAACTGTCCACGTGGCCCTGGTTGCTCAGGTGGACACGCCTCACCTCCATAGGTACTGCAGACAGACAGGCTCAGTTACTGTCAGTCTCCATTTGAAAAATTAAGCTTATTTTATCTCAGCAGGCTCATTATTACCCTTTGTGTGTTAGGCTTCATCTGAAGACTCCATTTTGTGAAGAAAATAAACTGAGACAAAGTAAAAACATCTCTGTACATGCTGCCTCAAAGTCTGATTGGATAAATACAGTGTTACCATAGAGATGACTTCAGCTACAAAGGGACAGTATCATTGAGTCCCTCTGATTGGATAAATACAGTGTTACCATAGAGATGACCTCAGCTACAAAGGGACAGTATCATTGAGTCCAACTGATTGGATAAATACAGTGTTACCATAGAGATGACCTCAGCTACAAAGGGACAGTATCATTGAGTCCAACTGATTGGATAAATACAGTGTTACCATAGAGATGACCTCAGCTACAAAGGAACAGTATCATTGAGTTTCTTTGTTTGGATAAATAAAGGTCCTACCATAGAGATGACCTTAGCTACAAAGGGGCAGTCCCTCTGTTTCAGTGTGTTGTGTATAAATATCCATACAGGTGCTATAGCAACCCTCTCACCTGTCCTCCCTAACACCGACACAGAGCTGTTGAGCTCCCCGCTCTTGGTTGTCACGGTGATGGTGAACACGCGTCCGGGCATGAGCACGTTGAAGGTGCACTCCCTCATGTCACGGGTCAGGTCTCTCGTGGCAACCATGGCGTTGCCATGGCGGAGCTCCACGGCGTAGCCGTCCCTGGCTGAGTTGGGGGCGTGACTCCACAGGGCGCTGAGGGAGGTCTCGTCAGCATGGCGGATATGGAGCTCTGAGACGGGCTTAGGAGCTGGGAGAGAGACAGGGAGGAGAGAGAGAGAGTGGGTGGGTTAGAGTAAGGGAAAGAGAGAAAGAGAGAGAGAGTAAGGGAAAGAGAGAGCGAGAGAGAGAGAGAGACAGGGGGCGGGGTGGATTAAGGGAAAGAGAGAAGGGGAGAAAGAAGGTTTGCAGAAATAGAGAGAATAATGAGATGAAGAGTCATGATGATGTCATGAGTTCTCTTATCATTCTTGCTGATGCCAGCATCTTCCTCCTACTCCATTCAGTTGTTGTGTAGCCTACCCATTCCTCTGTGGCAGTACTCCACAGTGCCTTGCTCCCCAGTGCTTTCCACCATGACCCCAGCCCTGTAGGTCCTCCCAGGGACCAGTCCCAGGCCAGAGAAAGTGTACTCCACCACCCCTTTCTCCACGGTCCTGTTATCCAGAGTCTGGGTCCCATTTAACAGCAGCACCCTGTACTTATCCCAGTCTCCACCAGGGGGAGCCCACATCACCTTCAGAGAGTTGGAGTCATCCAGCTCCACCATAGAGAGCTGGGACACTTTACCTGGGACTGGGACAGAGAGAAGAAGAAAGACCAGTTAAAGGCACAGTCTGGAGTATTTCATTTTGTTCATTTATATTAGCAGCTCTCAAAAGGCAGGAAGTAAGAACCCTTAAGGCGTTAGCATGCTTAAATTCGGGCTGGCGCCTTTCCGAATGAACGTGCTCGCATACTCCCTTAAAAGACCTTTGGTTAAAAGGTCTCTGAATTTCCTTGAGTAGTACAGTCAGTACCTGTTTGTCCATTTTGAGACGCTGTAAATAGTCTAAAAGAATCAAAGCTCAAACTCAAGAAATCTTTCATACATTTTGACATTAGTTGTGTAATTTTACATCTAAGTAAGATGTTCGGTGCAATATTTCTCAATGAAAATATTGGCATAAAAAACAGTCTTCTCTCGTTGAATGACAACAAAGACTTTATTGAAGAATCTCCGCTGTTGACCAATCACCGACGAAGGGTTATAGACTTTGGCCATCGACTTCGGCTTGCCTCCAGAAAAAGAATGTGGTGCCAAAACACCTGAAAAAACCTCACCTAAGAACAAACCCCCTCACCTAACAACAAACCCCTCACCTAACAACAAACCCCCTCACCTAACAACAAACCCCCTCACCTAACAACAAACCCCCTCACCTAACAACAAACCCCTCACCTAACAACAAACCCCTCACCTAACAACAAACCCCTCACCTAACAACAAACCCCCTCACCTAACAACAAACCCCCTCACCTAACAACAAAACCCCTCACCTAACAACAAACCCCCTCACCTAACAACAAACCCCTCACCTAACAACAAACCCCCTCACCTAACAACAAACCCCCTCACCTAACAACAAACCCCTCACCTAACAACAACCCCCTCACCTAACAACAAACCCCCTCACCTAACAACAAACCCCCTCACCTAACAACAAAACCCCTCACCTAATAACAAACCCCTCACCTAACAACAAACCCCCTCACCTAACAACAAACCCCTCACCTAACAACAAAACCCCTCACCTAACAACAAACCCCCTCACCTAACAACAAACCCCCTCACCTAACAACAAACCCCTCACCTAACAACAAAACCCCTCACCTAACAACAAACCCCCTCACCTAACAACAAACCCCCTCACCTAACAACAAACCCCCCCACCTAACGACAAACCCCTCACCTAACAACAAACCCCCTCACCTAACAACAAAACCCCTCACCTAACAACAAACCCCTCACCTAACAACAAAACCCCTCACCTAACAACAAACCCCCTCACCTAATAACAAACCCCCTCACCTAAGAACAAACCCCTCACCTAATAACAAACCCCTCACCTAACAACAAACCCCCTCACCTAATAACAAACCCCTCACCTAAGAACAAACCCCTCACCTAACAACAAACCCCTCACCTAACAACACACCCCCTCACCTAAGAACAAACCCCTCACCTAATAACAAACCCCCTCACCTAACAACAAACCCCCTCACCTAAGAACAAACCCCTCACCTAATAACAAACCCCTCACCTAACAACAAACCCCTCACCTAACAACAAACCCCTCACCTAAGAACAAACCCCCTCACCTAACAACAAACCCCCTCACCTAACAACAAACCCCCTCACCTAACAACAAACCCCTCACCTAACAACAAACCCCTCACCTAACAACAAACCCCCTCACCTAACAACAAACCCCTCACCGAACAACAAACCCCCTCACCTAACAACAAACCCCTCACCTAAGAACAAACCCCTCACCTAATAACAAACCCCTCACCTAACAACAAACCCCTCACCTAACAACAAACCCCTCACCTAAGAACAAACCCCCTCACCTAACAACAAACCCCCTCACCTAACAACAAACCCCCTCACCTAACAACAAACCCCTCACCTAACAACAAACCCCTCACCTAACAACAAACCCCCTCACCTAACAACAAACCCCTCACCGAACAACAAACCCCCTCACCTAACAACAAACCCCTCACCGAACAACAAACCCCTCACCTAACAACAAACCCCCTCACCGAACAACAAACCCCCTCACCTAACAACAAACCCCCTCACCTAACAACAAACCCCCTCACCTAACAACAAACCCCTCAGCTAATAACAAACCCCTCACCTAACAACAAACCCCTCAGCTAATAACAAAACATCACCAAATGTCATCATAATATATGCAGGAACTCTTCTGAACTTTTTCTGCTGGGAAGCATGCAGACGCTTTAACACGACTACACAATGGGCTAATTCTAATCCACTTGATTCATTCATGAATTGTAAACACATAGTTATGATCTTAGACATTATCGAGGCACTCAATGAGCTCTTGCTGAACCCTTAATAACAGAGTGTTTAAATTAAACAGTCACACTTGAGGGGAATTACCATCTCCCCCCCTTTATCCTCTTGGCTTTAATAGCAGAGGCCCTCTTCAACAGGAAGAGTGCTGCTCTCACCAAACTAAAGGCTTCAGTGGTTTTCTGAGAACACTAATTGTTAGCATGTTAGACCAGGGACAAGACGTTTTCCTGACCACGACACAGAGATTGTCCTGGTTTACAGATGTTTTCCTGGTTATGTCTACTGTCACCTGTGTTAGCCGAGGCAGTTGATTGGTTGGAGAGCTCTCCGCTCTTGGTGGCGACAGACACCTGATAGGTCCGTCCGGGTGTCAGCTGGTGGAAGAGGGCCTTTGTGGTGTCAGATGACAGGGTCTTCTCCAGAGGGGTGGTTCCAGACGAGGACAGAGTCACCACTATAGAGTCCACATCACCCTGGGGTTGACTCCATGATGCCCTCAAACTGTCCTGGGTGTTATTGTTCTCTAGCTTCAGGTTGGAGACGGCATAGGGCACTGGAGAGGAAGAGAGACAGGAGGAGAGGGGAGGGAGGGGAGGATAGAGAGGGAAGGGAGGGAGGGAGGGGGGCGGGAGACGGAGAGACGGAGGAGAGACAGAGGGGAGGGAGTGAGAGGTGAGAGAGACAGGGGGAGGGAGTGAGAGGGGAGAGAGAGAGAGAGAGAGAGAGAGAGAGAGGGAGAGGGGAGAAAGAGGGGGTAGAGAAAGATAGAGGGAGAGAGAGAGCAAGGGAGAGGGAGAGGGAGAGCAAGGGGGAGGGAGGGAGAGATAGAAGGGAGAGAGGGGGAGGGAGAGGGAGAGAGGGAGAGAGTGAGGGATAGAGAGGGAGAGAGGGAGAGGGAAAGAGAGAGAGAGAGAGACAAATTCAATCCCTTTTAGACAACTTCTTGGACAAAATGTTTCACTGTAATAGTGAAGGTGTAAACTTCACTATTAGTAGAAAACCTAAACAGTATATTTCACCTCTCAGCTTCCCTATCAAATCAAAAAATGTCAAACAGAAAATCAAAGAAAATGAACAACAATGACAAATGGTTTGATGAAGAATGCAAAAACCTAAGAAAGGAATTGAGAAACCTGTCCAACCAATAACATAGAAACCCAGAAAACCTGAGCCTACGCCTTCATTATGGTGAATCACTAAAACAATACAGAAATACACTACGGAAAAACAAGGAACAGCATGTCAGAAATCAGCTCAATGTAATTGAAGAATCCATAGACTCTAACCAATTCTGGGAAAATGGGAAAACACTAAACAAACAACAACACGAAGAGTTATCTATCCAAAACGGAGGTGTATGGGTAAACCACTTCTCCAATGTTTTTGGCTCTATAACAAAGAGCAAACCGCAAAAACAGAAACAATTATAGCCTAATGTTAACTAGCTAACGTTGAACCTGGTTGGTTATCTACCTGCAGTTTCATGCAGGGTAGTAATGTTATGAGTTGGGATCATGGTTCATTGTTTAGCTAGCTAGCTACGTGTCTAAACAAAAGACTCCACTATGCAAGTAACACTCTGGATAACATGAAAACAGCCTAACCAGCTCTGCTAGGGTGAGTAAAATGGTCAGAGTGAGGTGTTCTCTCATTTGTACTGGAAGTAGCTAGCAAGCTAGCCAACGTTGGTCAGTTAGTTTAGGTGCTTTACTGTCGTTGTGAGGTCAGAACAACCCTACTCCTCGGCCAGAGCGTCCAGTGTGCGCTCTGAATGCTACGAGAGCGAAAATGCTCTGAATATACAAATGGACAATCTGACAATGCTCTGAGTTTACAAATGGACAATCTGACAACGCTCTGAGTTTACAAATGGACAATCTGACAACGCTCTGAGTTTACAAATGGACAATCTGACAATGCTCTGAGTTTACAAATGGACAATCTGACAACGCTCTGAGTTTACAAATGGACAATCTGACAACGCTCTGAGTTTACAAATGGACAATCTGACAATGCTCTGAGTTTACAAATGGACAATCTGACAATGCTCTGAGTTTACAAATGGACAATCTGACAATGCTCTGAGTTTACAAATGGACAATCTGACAATGCTCTGAGTTTACAAATGGACAATCTGACAACGCTCTGAGTTTACAAATGGACAATCTGACAACACTCTGAGTTTACAAATGGACAATCTGACAATGCTCTGAGTTTACAAATGGACAATCTGACAAGGCTCTGAGTTTACAAATGGACAATCTGACAAGGCTCTGAGTTTACAAATGGACAATCTGACAGCGCTCTGATTTACAAATGGACAATCTGACAACACTCTGAGTTTACGAACGCCCAGAGCACACTCTGGTACCCGTAGTATAAACCAGCCTTTAGTCTTGAAATACATGGCCTCACATGTGAATCCTTAAAGACATGGGTGAGGCTATGGCTTTGGAGGTTGTGGACAATGCTGAATGGGTGTAGACAAAGAAGAGCTCTCCAGTAGACGAACCAAAACATTCAAGAGCAATGTTTTCAAAAAGTGAGGTTAAGAGTTGATCAACTTTCAAAGCAGAATTACTTTCCCAATGTTCCTCAACTGCAGCGTATGATATGATCAGGAATCAAGTGCAGGCCGTGTGACGTAACGATGTGGAGACAAGTACAAAGAGGTGAAACAGATCAGGGCGTGACAGATATACCATTTTATAGCTCCGAGCCTCTACTTTTATGCAATGTAAAAAAAAAACACAATTTCAAATTTTGCTACATAAGACCGAATCAAGTCGGTCGGTCACATATGTGTGACTGTCCTTGTCTATCAGTGTGTCAGTGTTTTGTGACTTATCGTGTTTCATGTTTTTTTTGGCCCCCAGGAAGAGTAGCTGCTGCTTCTGAATAAGCTAATGGTGATGCTTATAAACCAATAGATAAAGTCAGCCTAAGTCGGAGGTTTACGATGGCTGAATATATTGTGGAAAATTCACACCAATCCTGGACAGTTAAAGACTGACACAGGCTTGGTTGGGTAGGGACTCTGTTGGGAAGGAAACAGGCTTGGTTGGGTAGGGACTCTGTTGGGAAGGAAACAGGCTTGGTTGGGTAGGGACTCTGTTGGGAAAGAAAGCAGGCTTGGTTGGGTAGGGACTCTGTTGGGAAAGAAAGCAGGCTTGGATGGGTAGGGACTCTGTTGGGAAAGAAAGCAGGCTTGGTTGGGTAGGGACTCTGTTGGGAAGGAAACAGGCTTGGTTGGGTAGGGACTCTGTTGGGAAAGAAAGCAGGCTTGGTTGGGTAGGGACTCTGTTGGGAAGGAAAGCAGGCTTGGTTGGGTAGGGACTCTGTTGGGAAAGAAAGCAGGCTTGGTTGGGTAGGGACTCTGTTGGGAAAGAAAGCAGGCTTGGTTGGGTAGGGACTCTGTTGGGAAGGAAACAGGCTTGGTTGGGTAGGGACTCTGTTGGGAAAGAAAGCAGGCTTGGTTGGGTAGGGACTCTGTTGGGAAAGAAAGCAGGCTTGGTTGGGTAGGGACTCTGTTGGGAAGGAAACAGGCTTGGTTGGGTAGGGACTCTGTTGGGAAGGAAACAGGCTTGGTTGGGTAGGGACTCTGTTGGGAAAGAAAGCAGGCTTGGTTGGGTAGGGACTCTGTTGGGAAAGAAAGCAGGCTTGGTTGGGTAGGGACTCTGTTGGGAAAGAAAGCAGGCTTGGTTGGGTAGGGACTCTGTTGGGAAAGAAAGCAGGCTTGGTTGGGTAGGGACTCTGTTGGGAAAGAAAGCAGGCTTGGTTGGGTAGGGACTCAGTTGGGAAGGAAAGCAGGCTTGGTTGGGTAGGGACTCTGTTGGGAAGGAAACAGGCTTGGTTGGGTAGGGACTCTGTTGGGAAAGAAAGCAGACTTGGTTGGGTAGGGACACTGTTGTGAAGGAAACAGGCTTGGTTGGGTAGGGACTCTGTTGGGAAAGAAAGCAGGCTTGGTTGGGTAGGGACTCCGTTGGGAAGGAAACAGGCTTGGTTGGGTAGGGACTCTGTTGGGAAAGAAAGCAGGGTTGGTTGGGTAGGGACTCTGTTGTGAAGGAAACAGGCTTGTTTGTGTAGGGACTCTGTTGGGAAGGAAAGCAAGCTTGAGCCCTGTGTCCATACCAGACCCTAACACTCAGTCTTTCCCATACACACAGAACCACAGGATGCAGGGAGCAGAGGAGAGGTTGGCATCTTCCATATACTCACTATCCCATTATTCGTGTGGGCTGATGACTGTGTGAGAAGCTCAAAGCTTAAAATAAATAGCTGGTCACCGAAGTGCATGCTTTCCTGGAATTTGGTGAATTTCTATTTCTAAATATTGTGATGACTCTAACAAATAGATGTTACGTTGCTGTTACAGATGCTGAAGTCATCTAAGGAGAGTCCATTCCAATGAATCCCATATCATGACTGAATCCTTACCTGTCTGTATTTGTCTTGAGGTGGTACTCTGGCGTCCCCCTGCCTCCGTCACCATAGTGATGTTATACACGCGCCCTGGGACCAGGTCGGTGACAATATAGTTTTTAGTGGTGCTCTCCAGAGTCAGGTTCCTTACCACACCCACTCGGTCGGTCAGCAGTAGCCTGAAGCGCTCAGTCCTTCCTGGGCCAGGCTGCCAGGAAACTCCCAGGCTGTCTGAGGTCTCTGATACCTGTAGGCCACTGACTGTGGATGGACCTGAGAGAAAGAATGGGCTGTCAATCAAATCAAATCAAATTTATTTATATAGCCCTTCGTACATCAGCTGATATCTCAAAGTGCTGTACAGAAACCCAGCCTAAAACCCCAAACAGCAAGCAATGCATGTGAAAGAAGCACGGTGGCTAGGAAAAACTCCCTAGGAAAAACTCCCTAGAAAGGCCAAAAACCTAGGAAGAAACCTAGAGAGGAACCAGGCTATGAGGGGTGGCCAGTCCTCTTCTGGCTGTGCAGGGTGGATATTATAACAGAACATGGTCAATGACTGAAACAAGATACCATACATCAAGCTAAGTTTAAACAAAAGTCAAGTTGGCAATTCACTTATAAAGCACAGGTAAATTTGATATTCAAGCAAACAAGTTATTCAACTATATTTCAAAATCTGATCCAAAAGCAGTTACAATGTCAGGGCGGGATCACTGTCATAACAATGGCTACATAACAGACAAGTTAGATGGTCAAAATAATAACTGTTAGACAACATCATCACCAGAGGAGTGGTGCTAGGCAGAACTACACAGAGAACCATGTAGTAGGTCAGGGGAATGACAGGCCAGGGGAATGACAGGTCAGGGGAATGACAGGCCAGGGGAATGACGGGTCAGGGGAATGATGGGTCAGGGGGATGACGGGTCAGGGGAACGACGGGTCAGGGGAACGACGGGTCAGGGGAACGACAGATCAGGGTGAACGACAGATCAGGGTGAACGACAGACCAGGGAAATGACGGGTCAGGGGAATGACAGGCCAGGGGAATGACTGTTCAGGGGGATGACGGGTCAGGGCAATGACGGGACAGGGGAATGACGGATCAGGGGAATGACGGGTCAGGGGAATGACTGGTTAGGGGAATGACGGGTATGGGGAATGACAGGACAGGGTGAAAACGGGTCAGGAGAATGACAGGTCAGGGGAATGACTGGTCTGGGGAATGACTGGTCAGGGGAATGACTGGTCAGGGGAATGACAGGTCAAGGGAATGATGGGCTATGGGAATGACGGATCAGGGGAATGACGGGTCAGGGGAATGACTGGTCTGGAGAATGACTGGTCAGGGGAATGACTGGTCAGGGGAATGACTGGTCAGGGAAATGACAGGTCAGGGGAATGACTGGTCAGGGGAATGACAGGTCAGGGGAATGACTGGTCAGGGGATTGACGGATGAACAGCGCTGTTACACAATGTTTCGTTAAGAGAGGAGTGACAGCAGGCAGATCTTCACAGAAAGTAAACACAGCTACAAGGCTTTACTCTCTGAGAGGAATGACTGGCATCACTGTTATACTATGTCTCATCAGAGGTGTGGTGGTAAATGAAACTACACAGAGGCTGATGACATTACTGTTACACCGTGTTTCATCAGTCAGAGAAACACAGAAATTCATAGAACTACGACCAGAACAGACCAGTAGAGAGACTGAGGCTCTGAGAACAGACCATTAAAGAGACTCTGAGAACAGACCAGTAGAGAGACTCTGAGAACAGACCAGTAGAGAAGCTGAGGCTCTGAGAACAGACCAGTAGAGAGACTGAGGCTCTGAGAACAGACCAGTAGAGAGACTCTGAGAACAGACCAGTAGAGAGACTCTGAGAACAGACCAGTAGAGAGACTCTGAGAACAGACCAGTAGAGAGGCTCTGAGAACAGACCAGTAGAGAGACTCTGAGAACAGACCAGTAGAGAGACTCTGAGAACAGACCAGTAGAGAGACTCTGAGAACAGACCAGTAGAGAGACTCTGAGAACAGACCAGTAGAGAGACTCTGAGAACAGACCAGTAGAGAGACTGAGGCTCTGAGAACAGACCATTAAAGAGACTCTGAGAACAGACCAGTAGAGAGACACTGAGAACAGACCAGTAGAGAGACTCTGAGAACAGACCAGTAGAGAGACTCTGAGAACAGACCAGTAGAGAGACTCTGAGAACAGACCAGTAGAGAGACTCTGAGAACAGACCAGTAGAGAGACTCTGAGAACAGACCAGTAGAGAGACTCTGAGAACAGACCAGTAGAGAAGCTGAGGCTCTGAGAACAGACCAGTAGAGAGACTCTGAGAACAGACCAGTAGAGAGACTCTGAGAACAGACCAGTAGAGAGACTCTGAGAACAGACCAGTAGAGAGACTGAGGCTCTGAGAACAGACCAGTAGAGAGACTCTGAGAACAGACCAGTAGAGAGACTCTGAGAACAGACCAGTAGAGAGACTCTGAGAACAGACCAGTAGAGAAGCTGAGGCTCTGAGAACAGACCAGTAGAGAGACTCTGAGAACAGACCAGTAGAGAGACTCTGAGAACAGACCAGTAGAGAGAGGCTCTGAGAACAGACCAGTAGAGAGACTCTGAGAACAGACCAGTAGAGAGACTCTGAGAACAGACCAGTAGAGGCTCTGAGAACAGACCAGTAGAGAGACTCTGAGAACAGACCAGTAGAGAGACTCTGAGAACAGACCAGTAGAGAGACTCTGAGAACAGACCAGTAGAGAGACTCTGAGAACAGACCAGTAGAGAGACTCTGAGAACAGACCAGTAGAGAGACTCTGAGAACAGACCAGTAGAGAAGCTAAGGCTCTGAGAACAGACCAGTAGAGAGACTCTGAGAACAGACCAGTAGAGAGAGCTCTGAGAACAGACCAGTAGAGAGACTCTGAGAACAGACCAGTAGAGAGACTCTGAGAACAGACCAGTAGAGAGACTCTGAGAACAGACCAGTAGAGAAGCTAAGGCTCTGAGAACAGACCAGTAGAGAGACTCTGAGAACAGACCAGTAGAGAGACTCTGAGAACAGACCAGTAGAGAGACTCTGAGAACAGACCAGTAGAGAGACTCTGAGAACAGACCAGTAGAGAGACTCTGAGAACAGACCAGTAGAGAAGCTGAGGCTCTGAGAACAGACCAGTAGAGAGACTGAGGCTCTGAGAACAGACCAGTAGAGAGACTCTGAGAACAGACCAGTAGAGAAGCTAAGGCTCTGAGAACAGACCAGTAGAGAGACTCTGAGAACAGACCAGTAGAGAGACTCTGAGAACAGACCAGTAGAGAGACTCTGAGAACAGACCAGTAGAGAGCTGAGGCTCTGAGAACAGACCAGTAGAGAGACTCTGAGAACAGACCAGTAGAGAGACTCTGAGAACAGACCAGTAGAGAGACTCTGAGAACAGACCAGTAGAGAGACTCTGAGAACAGACCAGTAGAGAGACTCTGAGAACAGACCAGTAGAGAGACTCTGAGAACAGACCAGTAGAGAGACTCTGAGAACAGACCAGTAGAGAGACTCTGAGAACAGACCAGTAGAGAGACTCTGAGAACAGACCAGTAGAGAGACTCTGAGAACAGACCAGTAGAGAGACTCTGAGAACAGACCAGTAGAGAGACTCTGAGAACAGACCAGTAGAGAGACTCTGAGAACAGACCAGTAGAGAGCTGAGCTCTGAGAACAGACCAGTAGAGAGACTCTGAGAACAGACCAGTAGAGAGACTCTGAGAACAGACCAGTAGAGAAGCTGAGGCTCTGAGAACAGACCAGTAGAGAGACTCTGAGAACAGACCAGTAGAGAGACTCTGAGAACAGACCAGTAGAGAGACTCTGAGAACAGACCAGTAGAGAGACTCTGAGAACAGACCAGTAGAGAGACTGAGGCTCTGAGAACAGACCAGTAGAGAGACTCTGAGAACAGACCAGTAGAGAGACTCTGAGAACAGACCAGTAGAGAGACTCTGAGAACAGACCAGTAGAGAGACTGAGGCTCTGAGAACAGACCAGTAGAGAGACTCTGAGAACAGACCAGTAGAGAAGCTGAGGCTCTGAGAACAGACCAGTAGAGAGACTCTGAGAACAGACCAGTAGAGAAGCTGAGGCTCTGAGAACAGACCAGTAGAGAGACTCTGAGAACAGACCAGTAGAGAGACTCTGAGAACAGACCAGTAGAGAAGCTGAGGCTCTGAGAACAGACCAGTAGAGAGACTCTGAGAACAGACCAGTAGAGAGACTCTGAGAACAGACCAGTAGAGAGACTCTGAGAACAGACCAGTAGAGAGACTCTGAGAACAGACCAGTAGAGAGACTCTGAGAACAGACCAGTAGAGAGGCTCTGAGAACAGACCAGTAGAGAGACTCTGAGAACAGACCAGTAGAGAAGCTAGGCTCTGAGAACAGACCAGTAGAGAGACTCTGAGAACAGACCAGTAGAGAGACTGAGCTCTGAGAACAGACCAGTAGAGAGACTCTGAGAACAGACCAGTAGAGAGACTCTGAGAACAGACCAGTAGAGAGACTCTGAGAACAGACCAGTAGAGAGAGGCTCTGAGAACAGACCAGTAGAGAGACTCTGAGAACAGACCAGTAGAGAGACTCTGAGAACAGACCAGTAGAGAGACTCTGAGAACAGACCAGTAGAGAGACTCTGAGAACAGACCAGTAGAGAGACTCTGAGAACGCCGGGGCTCTGAGAACAGACCAGTAGAGAAGCTGAGGCTCTGAGAACAGACCAGTAGAGAGACTGAGGCTCTGAGAACAGACCAGTAGAGAGACTCTGAGAACAGACCAGTAGAGAAGCTAAGGCTCTGAGAACAGACCAGTAGAGAGACTCTGAGAACAGACCAGTAGAGAGACTCTGAGAACAGACCAGTAGAGAGACTCTGAGAACAGACCAGTAGAGAGCTGAGGCTCTGAGAACAGACCAGTAGAGAGACTCTGAGAACAGACCAGTAGAGAGACTCTGAGAACAGACCAGTAGAGAGACTCTGAGAACAGACCAGTAGAGAGACTCTGAGAACAGACCAGTAGAGAGACTCTGAGAACAGACCAGTAGAGAGACTCTGAGAACAGACCAGTAGAGAGACTCTGAGAACAGACCAGTAGAGAGACTCTGAGAACAGACCAGTAGAGAGACTCTGAGAACAGACCAGTAGAGAGACTCTGAGAACAGACCAGTAGAGAGACTCTGAGAACAGACCAGTAGAGAGACTCTGAGAACAGACCAGTAGAGAGGCTCTGAGAACAGACCAGTAGAGAGACTCTGAGAACAGACCAGTAGAGAGACTCTGAGAACAGACCAGTAGAGAGACTCTGAGAACAGACCAGTAGAGAGACTCTGAGAACAGACCAGTAGAGAGACTCTGAGAACAGACCAGTAGAGAAGCTGAGGCTCTGAGAACAGACCAGTAGAGAGACTCTGAGAACAGACCAGTAGAGAGACTCTGAGAACAGACCAGTAGAGAGACTCTGAGAACAGACCAGTAGAGAGACTCTGAGAACAGACCAGTAGAGAGCTGAGGCTCTGAGAACAGACCAGTAGAGAGACTCTGAGAACAGACCAGTAGAGAGACTCTGAGAACAGACCAGTAGAGAGACTCTGAGAACAGACCAGTAGAGAGACTCTGAGAACAGACCAGTAGAGAGACTCTGAGAACAGACCAGTAGAGAGACTCTGAGAACAGACCAGTAGAGAGACTCTGAGAACAGACCAGTAGAGAGACTCTGAGAACAGACCAGTAGAGAGACTCTGAGAACAGACCAGTAGAGAGGCTCTGAGAACAGACCAGTAGAGAGACTCTGAGAACAGACCAGTAGAGAGACTCTGAGAACAGACCAGTAGAGAGGCTCTGAGAACAGACCAGTAGAGAGACTCTGAGAACAGACCAGTAGAGAGACTCTGAGAACAGACCAGTAGAGAGACTCTGAGAACAGACCAGTAGAGAGACTCTGAGAACAGACCAGTAGAGAGACTCTGAGAACAGACCAGTAGAGAGACTCTGAGAACAGACCAGTAGAGAGACTCTGAGAACAGACCAGTAGAGAAGCTGAGGCTCTGAGAACAGACAAGTTGAGAGACTCTGAGAACAGACCAGTAGAGAAGCTGAGGCTCTGAGAACAGACCAGTAGAGAGACTCTGAGAACAGACCAGTAGAGAGACTCTGAGAACAGACCAGTAGAGAGGCTCTGAGAACAGACCAGTAGAGAGACTCTGAGAACAGACCAGTAGAGAGACTCTGAGAACAGACCAGTAGAGAGACTGAGGCTCTGAGAACAAACCAGTAGAGAAGCTGAGGCTCTGAGAACAGACCAGTAGAGAGACTCTGAGAACAGACCAGTAGAGAGACTCTGAGAACAGACCAGTAGAGAGACTCTGAGAACAGACCAGTAGAGAGACTCTGAGAACAGACCAGTAGAGAGGCTCTGAGAACAGACCAGTAGAGAGACTCTGAGAACAGACCAGTAGAGAGACTCTGAGAACAGACCAGTAGAGAGGCTCTGAGAACAGACCAGTAGAGAGACTCTGAGAACAGACCAGTAGAGAGACTCTGAGAACAGACCAGTAGAGAGACTCTGAGAACAGACCAGTAGAGAGACTCTGAGAACAGACCAGTAGAGAGACTCTGAGAACAGACCAGTAGAGAGACTCTGAGAACAGACCAGTAGAGAGACTGAGGCTCTGAGAACAGACCAGTAGAGAGACTCTGAGAACAGACCAGTAGAGAAGCTGAGGCTCTGAGAACAGACCAGTAGAGAGACTCTGAGAACAGACCAGTAGAGAAGCTGAGCTCTGAGAACAGACAAGTTGAGAGACTCTGAGAACAGACCAGTAGAGAGACTCTGAGAACAGACCAGTAGAGAGACTCTGAGAACAGACCAGTAGAGAGACTCTGAGAACAGACCAGTAGAGAGACTCTGAGAACAGACCAGTAGAGAGACTCTGAGAACAGACCAGTAGAGAGACTCTGAGAACAGACCAGTAGAGAGACTCTGAGAACAGACCAGTAGAGAGACTCTGAGAACAGACCAGTAGAGAGACTCTGAGAACAGACCAGTAGAGAGACTCTGAGAACAGACCAGTAGAGAAGACCAGTAGAGAGCTCTGAGAACAGACCAGTAGAGAGGCTCTGAGAACAGACCAGTAGAGAGACTCTGAGAACAGACCAGTAGAGAGACTCTGAGAACAGACCAGTAGAGAGACTCTGAGAACAGACCAGTAGAGAGACTGAGGCTCTGAGAACAGACCAGTAGAGAGACTCTGAGAACAGACCAGTAGAGAGACTCTGAGAACAGACCAGTAGAGAGACTCTGAGAACAGACCAGTAGAGAGACTCTGAGAACAGACCAGTAGAGAGACTCTGAGAACAGACCAGTAGAGAGACTCTGAGAACAGACCAGTAGAGAGACTCTGAGAACAGACCAGTAGAGAGACTGAGGCTCTGAGAACAGACCAGTAGAGAGACTCTGAGAACAGACCAGTAGAGAGACTCTGAGAACAGACCAGTAGAGAGACTCTGAGAACAGACCAGTAGAGAGACTGAGGCTCTGAGAACAGACCAGTAGAGAGACTCTGAGAACAGACCAGTAGAGAGACTCTGAGAACAGACCAGTAGAGAGACTCTGAGAACAGACCAGTAGAGAGACTCTGAGAACAGACCAGTAGAGAGACTCTGAGAACAGACCAGTAGAGAGACTCTGAGAACAGACCAGTAGAGAGACTCTGAGAACAGACCAGTAGAGAGACTCTGAGAACAGACCAGTAGAGAGACTCTGAGAACAGACCAGTAGAGAGACTCTGAGAACAGACCAGTAGAGAGACTCTGAGAACAGACCAGTAGAGAGACTCTGAGAACAGACCAGTAGAGAGACTCTGAGAACAGACCAGTAGAGAGACTCTGAGAACAGACCAGTAGAGAGACTCTGAGAACAGACCAGTAGAGAGACTCTGAGAACAGACCAGTAGAGAGACTCTGAGAACAGACCAGTAGAGAGACTCTGAGAACAGACCAGTAGAGAGACTCTGAGAACAGACCAGTAGAGAAGCTGAGGCTCTGAGAACAGACCAGTAGAGAGACTCTGAGAACAGACCAGTAGAGAGACTCTGAGAACAGACCAGTAGAGAGACTCTGAGAACAGACCAGTAGAGAGACTCTGAGAACAGACCAGTAGAGAGACTGAGGCTCTGAGAACAGACCAGTAGAGAGACTCTGAGAACAGACCAGTAGAGAGACTCTGAGAACAGACCAGTAGAGAGACTCTGAGAACAGACCAGTAGAGAGACTCTGAGAACAGACCAGTAGAGAGACTCTGAGAACAGACCAGTAGAGAGACTCTGAGAACAGACCAGTAGAGAGACTCTGAGAACAGACCAGTAGAGAGACTCTGAGAACAGACCAGTAGAGAGACTCTGAGAACAGACCAGTAGAGAGGCTCTGAGAACAGACCAGTAGAGAGACTCTGAGAACAGACCAGTAGAGAGACTCTGAGAACAGACCAGTAGAGAGGCTCTGAGAACAGACCAGTAGAGAGACTCTGAGAACAGACCAGTAGAGAGACTCTGAGAACAGACCAGTAGAGAGACTCTGAGAACAGACCAGTAGAGAGACTCTGAGAACAGACCAGTAGAGAGACTCTGAGAACAGACCAGTAGAGAGACTCTGAGAACAGACCAGTAGAGAGACTCTGAGAACAGACCAGTAGAGAAGCTGAGGCTCTGAGAACAGACAAGTTGAGAGACTCTGAGAACAGACCAGTAGAGAAGCTGAGGCTCTGAGAACAGACCAGTAGAGAGACTCTGAGAACAGACCAGTAGAGAGACTCTGAGAACAGACCAGTAGAGAGGCTCTGAGAACAGACCAGTAGAGAGACTCTGAGAACAGACCAGTAGAGAGACTCTGAGAACAGACCAGTAGAGAGACTGAGGCTCTGAGAACAAACCAGTAGAGAAGCTGAGGCTCTGAGAACAGACCAGTAGAGAGACTCTGAGAACAGACCAGTAGAGAGACTCTGAGAACAGACCAGTAGAGAGACTCTGAGAACAGACCAGTAGAGAGACTCTGAGAACAGACCAGTAGAGAGGCTCTGAGAACAGACCAGTAGAGAGACTCTGAGAACAGACCAGTAGAGAGACTCTGAGAACAGACCAGTAGAGAGGTTCTGAGAACAGACCAGTAGAGAGACTCTGAGAACAGACCAGTAGAGAGACTCTGAGAACAGACCAGTAGAGAGACTCTGAGAACAGACCAGTAGAGAGACTCTGAGAACAGACCAGTAGAGAGACTCTGAGAACAGACCAGTAGAGAGACTCTGAGAACAGACCAGTAGAGAGACTGAGGCTCTGAGAACAGACCAGTAGAGAGACTCTGAGAACAGACCAGTAGAGAAGCTGAGGCTCTGAGAACAGACCAGTAGAGAGACTCTGAGAACAGACCAGTAGAGAAGCTGAGGCTCTGAGAACAGACAAGTTGAGAGACTCTGAGAACAGACCAGTAGAGAGACTCTGAGAACAGACCAGTAGAGAGACTCTGAGAACAGACCAGTAGAGAGACTCTGAGAACAGACCAGTAGAGAGACTCTGAGAACAGACCAGTAGAGAGACTCTGAGAACAGACCAGTAGAGAGACTCTGAGAACAGACCAGTAGAGAGACTCTGAGAACAGACCAGTAGAGAGACTCTGAGAACAGACCAGTAGAGAGGCTCTGAGAACAGACCAGTAGAGAGACTCTGAGAACAGACCAGTAGAGAGGCTCTGAGAACAGACCAGTAGAGAAGCTAAGGCTCTGAGAACAGACCAGTAGAGAGACTATGAGAACAGACCAGTAGAGAGACTCTGAGAACAGACCAGTAGAGAGGCTCTGAGAACAGACCAGTAGAGAGACTCTGAGAACAGACCAGTAGAGAGACTCTGAGAACAGACCAGTAGAGAGACTCTGAGAACAGACCAGTAGAGAGACTGAGGCTCTGAGAACAGACCAGTAGAGAGACTCTGAGAACAGACCAGTAGAGAGACTCTGAGAACAGACCAGTAGAGAGACTCTGAGAACAGACCAGTAGAGAGACTCTGAGAACAGACCAGTAGAGAGACTCTGAGAACAGACCAGTAGAGAGACTCTGAGAACAGACCAGTAGAGAGACTCTGAGAACAGACCAGTAGAGAGACTGAGGCTCTGAGAACAGACCAGTAGAGAGACTCTGAGAACAGACCAGTAGAGAGACTCTGAGAACAGACCAGTAGAGAGACTCTGAGAACAGACCAGTAGAGAGACTGAGGCTCTGAGAACAGACCAGTAGAGAGACTCTGAGAACAGACCAGTAGAGAGACTCTGAGAACAGACCAGTAGAGAGACTCTGAGAACAGACCAGTAGAGAGACTCTGAGAACAGACCAGTAGAGAGACTCTGAGAACAGACCAGTAGAGAGACTCTGAGAACAGACCAGTAGAGAGACTCTGAGAACAGACCAGTAGAGAGACTCTGAGAACAGACCAGTAGAGAGACTCTGAGAACAGACCAGTAGAGAAGCTGAGGCTCTGAGAACAGACCAGTAGAGAGACTCTGAGAACAGACCAGTAGAGAGACTCTGAGAACAGACCAGTAGAGAGACTCTGAGAACAGACCAGTAGAGAGACTCTGAGAACAGACCAGTAGAGAGACTCTGAGAACAGACCAGTAGAGAGACTCTGAGAACAGACCAGTAGAGAAGCTGAGGCTCTGAGAACAGACCAGTAGAGAGACTCTGAGAACAGACCAGTAGAGAGACTCTGAGAACAGACCAGTAGAGAGACTCTGAGAACAGACCAGTAGAGAGACTCTGAGAACAGACCAGTAGAGAGACTCTGAGAACAGACCAGTAGAGAGACTCTGAGAACAGACCAGTAGAGAAGCTGAGGCTCTGAGAACAGACCAGTAGAGAGACTCTGAGAACAGACCAGTAGAGAAGCTGAGGCTCTGAGAACAGACCAGTAGAGAGACTCTGAGAACAGACCAGTAGAGAGACTCTGAGAACAGACCAGTAGAGAGACTCTGAGAACAGACCAGTAGAGAGACTCTGAGAACAGACCAGTAGAGAGACTCTGAGAACAGACCAGTAGAGAGACTCTGAGAACAGACCAGTAGAGAAGCTGAGGCTCTGAGAACAGACCAGTAGAGAGGCTCTGAGAACAGACCAGTAGAGAAGCTGAGGCTCTGAGAACAGATCAGTAGAGGGGTGTGTGGTGGAGATGGCGGAAGGAGATAGGATTGTTTCATGGCTGTTTAAAGTTCTCTGGCCACGGCTTCAGCCCCGGTCAGGCCCCGGGCCCCCGCTAGCCCGCTGGGAGGGGATGATGGGAAGCGAATGAGGAGAAAAAGGGGACCTTTTAGATGGGTGGGGAGGGGGCAGGAGGCGAGCCCTGACTCCCTATCCCAGGCAGGCAGGCGCCCATTTGGGTGGGTACAGTGGTGCATTGACGAGCCTCTCCTGTGGTGGTACTGACAGAATAGAACAATGACATTCTGGAATGCCAGAATGTCATTGTATTTGGTAGGACGTATTAACATGGCATAGAGCAACCCCTTTTGTGGCTGATTTCACAGACAATGAATGTAGACTTCCTAATGTCTACAGTCACATTGGAACGACAAGGATGCATTCATTTATTTTCTTGTAATTAGTTTAAATGTAAGTAGGATAACTCTAGCCATGGATGCTGTAAATTCCACTGTGTTATCTAAATGTTTTCTGTGTTAAAATAGCTCCGGATAACAAGTGATGTTCCAGCTGATGGAGGGCATTGTGTCCAGAAAGGGGCGGAGCTTAGTATAATGTACAACCCATTCAGAAAGTATTCAGACCGCTTGACTTTTTCTAAATGATTTGTTACGTTACAGCCTCATCAATCTACACACAATACCCAATAATGACAAAGCAAAACAGGTTTTCTCAAGATTTCTGCATTTATTTTTATTTTTTAAACAACGGAAATGATCAAATTTACATAAGTATTCAGACCCTTTACTCAGTACTTTGTTGAAGCACCTTTGGCAGCGATTACAGCCTCGACTCTTCTTGGGTATGATGCTACAAGTTGTGCACACCTGTGTTCGGGGAGTTTTTCCCATTCTTTTCTGCAGATCCTCTCAAGCTCTGTCAGGTTGGATGGGGAGTGTCGCTGCACAGCTATTTTCAGGTCTCTCCAGAGATGTTCAATCAGGTTCAAGTCCGGGATCTGGCTGGGCCACTCAAGGAACTTCAGAGACTTGTCCCGAAGCCCCTCCTGCGTTGTCTTGGCTGTGTGCTTAGTGTCATTGTCCTGTTGGATGGTGAAACTTCGCCCCAGTCTGAGGTCCTGAGCACTCTGGACCAGCTTTTCATTAACGATCTCTCTGTACTTTGCTCCATTCACCTTTCCCTTGATCCTGACTATTCTCCCAGTCCCTGCCGCTGAAAAACATCCCCACAGCATGATGCTGCCACCACCATTATTCACCGTAGGGATGGTAACAGGTTTCCTCCAGACGTGACACTTGGCATTCAAGCCAAGAAGTTCAAACTTGGTTTCATCAGACCAGAGAATCTTGTTTCTCATGGTCTGAGAGTCCTTTGGGTGCCTTTTGGCAAACTCCAAGTGGGCTGTCATGTGCCTTTTACTGAGGAGTGGCTTCTGTCTGGCCACTCTACCATAAAGGCCTGATTGGTATTGGTGGAGTGCTGCAGAGATGGTTGCCCTTCTGGAAGGTTCACAGAGGAACTCTGGAGCTCTGTTAGAGTGCCCATCGGGTTCTTAGTCACCTCCCTGACCAAGGGCCTTCTCCCCCGATTGCTCAGTTTGGCCCAGTCGGCCAGCTCTAGGAAGGGTCTTGCTTGTTCCAAACTTCTTCCATTTAAGAATGATAGAGGCCACTGTGTTCTTGGGGATCTTCGATGATGCAGAAATGTTTTGGTACCCTTCCTCAGGTCTGTGGCTCGACACAATCCTCTCTCGGAGCTCTAAGGACAATTCCTTCGACCTCATGGCTTGGTTTTTGCTCTGACATGCACTGTCAACTGTGGGACCTTATATAGACAGGTGAGCACCTTTCCAATCATGTCCAATCAATTGAATTTACAACAGCTGGACTCCAATCAAGTTGTAGAAACATCTGAAGGATGATCAATGGATACAGGATGCACCAGAGCTCAATTTCGAGTCTCATAGCAAAGGGTCTGAATACTTATGTAAATAAGGTATTTCTGTTTTTGTTTTTTTATACATTTGCTAAAATATCTAAAACCCTGTTTTCACTTTGTCATTATGGGGTATTGTGTGTAGATTGATGAGGATTTTTATTTATTTAATCGATTTTAGAATATGGCTCTAATGTAACAAAATAAGGAAAAAGTCAAGTGGTCTGAATACTTTCCGAATGCACTGTATGATCAGGGTCTGTTAAAGGTCTTAGTAGGATGTATGACCAGACTAGAGTCTGTTAAAGGTCTTAGTATGATGGATGACCAGACTAGAGTCTGTTAAAAGTCTCAGTATGATGTATGACCAGACTAGAGTCTGTTAAAGGTCTCAGTATGATGTATGACCAGACTAGAGTCTGTTAAAGGTCTCAGTATGATGTATGACCAGACTAGAGTCTGTTAAAGGTCTCAGTATGATGTATGACCAGACTCGAGTCTGTTAAAGGTCTCAGTATGATGTATGACTAGACTAGAGTCTGTTAAAGATCTTAGTATGACCAGACTAGAGTCTGTTAAAGGTCAGTATGATGTATGACCAGACTAGAGTCTGTTAAAGGTCTTAGTATGACCAGACTATAGTCTGTTAAAGGTCTCAGTATGATGTATGACCAGAGTCTGTTAAAGGTCTTAGTATGATGTATGACCAGACTAGAGTCTGTTAAAATTCTCAGTATGATGTATGACCAGAGTCTGTTAAAGGTCTTAGTATGATGTATGACCAGACTAGAGTCTGTTAAAGGTCTTAGTATGATGTATGACCAGACTAGAGTCTGTTAAAGGTCTTAGTATGATGTATGACCAGACTAGAGTCTGTTAAAGATCTTAGTATGATGTATGACTAGACTAGAGTCTGTTAAAGGTCTTAGTATGACCAGACTAGAGTCTGTTAAAGGTCTTAGTATGATGTATGAC
Organism: Salmo salar; assembly: GCF_965601325.2. Lineage (NCBI taxonomy): Eukaryota > Metazoa > Chordata > Actinopteri > Salmoniformes > Salmonidae > Salmo > Salmo salar. The sequence continues at coordinate 67,394,340 of NC_138297.1, forward strand.
CAGACTAGAGTCTGTTAAAGGTCTTAGTATGATGTATGACTAGACTAGAGTCTGTTAAAGGTCTCAGTATGATGTATGACCAGACTAGAGTCTGTTAAAGGTCTTAGTATGATGTATGACTAGACTAGAGTCTGTTAAAGGTCTCAGTATGATGTATGACTAGACTAGAGTCTGTTAAGGTCTTAGTATGATGTATGACCAAACTAGAGTCTGTTAAAGGTCTTAGTATGATGTATGACTAGACTAGAGTCTGTTAAAGGTCTCAGTATGATGTATGACCAGACTAGAGTCTGTTAAAGATCATAGTATGATGTATGACTAGACTAGAGTCTGTTAAAGGTCTTAGTATGACCAGACTAGAGTCTGTTAAAGGTCTTAGTATGATGTATGACCAGACTAGAGTCTGTTAAAGGTCTCAGTATGATGCATGACCAGACTAAAGTCTGGTAAAGGTCAGTATGATGTATGACCAGACTAGAGTCTGTTAAAGGTCTCAGTATGATGTATGACCAGACTAGAGTCTGTTAAAAGTCTCAGTATGATGTATGACCAGACTAGAGTCTGTTAAAGGTCTCAGTATGATGCATGACCAGACTAGAGTCTGTTAAAGGTCTTAGTATGATGTATGACCAGACTAGAGTCTGTTAAAGGTCTCAGTATGATGTATGACCAGACTAGAGTCTATTAAAGGTCTCAGTATGACCAGACTAGAGTCTGTTAAAGGTCTTAGTATGATGTATGACTAGACTAGAGTCTGTTAAAGGTCTCAGTATGATGTATGACCAGACTAGAGTCTGTTAAAGGTCTCAGTATGATGTATGACCAGACTCGAGTCTGTTAAAGGTCTCAGTATGATGTATGACTAGACTAGAGTCTGTTAAATATCTTAGTATGACCAGACTAGAGTCTGTTAAAGGTCAGTATGATGTATGACCAGACTAGAGTCTGTTAAAGGTCTCAGTATGATGTATGACCAGACTAGAGTCTGTTAAAGGTCTTAGTATGACCAGACTAGAGTCTGTTAAAGGTCTAGTATGATGTATGACCAGACTAAAGTCTGTTAAAGGTCAGTATGATGTATGACCAGACTAGAGTCTGTTAAAGGTCTCAGTATGATGTATGACCAGACTAGAGTCTGTTAAAGGTCAGTATGATGTATGACCAGACTAGAGTCTGTTAAAGGTCTTAGTATGACCAGACTAGAGTCTGTTAAAAGTCTCAGTATGATGTATGACCAGAGTCTGTTAAAGGTCTTAGTATGATATATGACCAGACTAGAGTCTGTTAAAGATCTTAGTATGATGTATGACCAGACTAGAGTCTGTTAAAGATCTTAGTATGATGTATGACCAGACTAGAGTCTGTTAAAGGTCTTAGTATGACCAGACTAGAGTCTGTTAAAGGTCTTAGTATGATGTATGACCAGACTAGAGTCTGTTAAAGGTCTTAGTATGATGTATGACTAGACTAGAGTCTGTTAAAGGTCTCAGTATGATGTATGACCAGACTAGAGTCTGTTAAAGGTCTCAGTATGATGTATGACCAGACTAGAGTCTGTTAAAGGTCTCAGTATGATGTATGACTAGACTCGAGTCTGTTAAAGGTCTTAGTATGATGTATGACTAGACTAGAGTCTGTTAAAGATCTTAGTATGACCAGACTAGAGTCTGTTAAAGGTCTTAGTATGATGTATGATGAGACTAGAGTCTGTTAAAGGTCTCAGTATGATGTATGGACCAGACTAGAGTCTGTTAAAGGTCTCAGTATGATGTATGACCAGACTAGAGTCTGTTAAAGGTCTCAGTATGATGTATGACTAGACTAGAGTCTGTTAAAGATCTTAGTATGATGTATGACTAGACTAGAGTCTGTTAAAGGTCTCAGTATGATGTATGACCAGACTAGAGTCTGTTAAAGGGGACATAGCATGCTGAGAAGGTCAAGAGCGGTGCCGTGCACCCTAATCGGCCCAGGCCCTGTGAACCAAACATAGTGTCCTGCCCTCCACTCCCACACCCCACCCACAGGACTCCCTGTATCCGTTAGTACAAAGGAACAATGGAGTCAGGAAATAGCTGGGGTGAGGGAGAGAGAGAGAGAGAGTCTGGAAATACACACTTAAGGTCAGATACTTCTGTTCTGGGCCCCTGCCAAGTGTATGTTCACTTATACAGATGTAGGATATTCATTTAAGCAAGTTTGCTACAGCAGGAAAATAATCCTACAGCAACAGGAAATGTAATTTATTATGTGGATTATAATTAATGGACATTTTTATAGGGGTTGATCCGTTTTTTACGTTTTTTACGTTACGTTAGGGCAAATCAAGTATGACATTTCAAAGGGGAAATTGCAAACTTCAGAATACTTTAAAAAACTAAAATACTCTACAAGTTTGCATTTCCTGCTGTGTAGTTCTCAGCAACAAAAGAGGGATCAAATTAAGATCCTACAACTGTAGAGCCATGTGCGGACACACGCTTGCAGACATGTGCAGGCAAACACACATACACCCATAAGAAAACACGCACACACACGCACACACACACACGCACACACACGCGCACACACACACACACACACACACACACACACACACACACACACACACACACACACACACACACACACACACACACACACACACACACACACACACACACACACACACACACACACACACACACACACACTTTTACTGGTTTATCACTCTCTCTCAGCAGGGTTTCAGTTCCTGTGGTCATGGTGAAGCCGAGGGAAAACCACATGAAATGTAACAAAAAGACTGCATGATGTGATGACAGGCAACAGAGAGCTCTCTCCCTCCTAGGATACAAGTGGAAAAGCCTGTTGCAACAGATAGTAGAATAGGTAACCACACTATGTAACCAAGAGTAGAGGAAACGTGACAACCATAAGAACACAGTCAGAGAAGCTAATGACGTGTGGATTTAAGACATTATAAATGCATTACTCCATAATAAAAGTCAATGAGAAAGAGTGACTATGAAACACTGATTAAACTATGCATCATTTGATGTACACAAATCATACTATTACATATTGACTTGAAATATACAAATCAATGAGAAAAAAAACCAAATCTATAATCTATTTCCCTCAACATATAATCCCCAACAAAACCCCAACTTACTGGTCTGCTGGGTGACATTGGCCCGTTGTTCATCTGTGGTGGACATGATGTCCAGGGTGTATGATGTTCCAGGTTCTAAACTCACTACCTGGCATTGAAACGTGCTGTTTTCCTCCAGCTCCTCCACACAGTGTGTTACTCCAGAGCTACTGTCCACAGATAACACAGTGAAGTTACAGTCCTGTCCCGCGGTAGTCAGTCTTAACGTTATAGATTCCATACTGCTGTTGGCCTCGGTTACGTTTATGCTACATTTCTGCTCCTCGGCGGCGGCTACACACTGAAAAGATATTATGTAATGTGTCAAAATAACATTGTAAATTATGTGTAAGCTTTGTTGAGACCAAATGTTTTGGTGAAACTCAAAACACAACAGCATCATACAAACAGCAGCTTCTATCTCTCTCTAGCCTACAGCAACATTTCCCAAATAAATGAACAGAAATAAAAATATATAAACTTTTGAAACTTTTTGATGAGACTTTCATCAAGTGGTTCATTGGATATGATGGATGAAATTATAGTTTTCTAGACTTACCAAGAGAATCCCTGATGCCACACAAAGTGTTAAACAAAAAACGTTACATTTCAGCATTTTGATTGTTGGTTTATACATTATTCACGTCCCAAAAAATTTAAATCCAAAAGTGCATAATCCAAAACCATACTCCAAAAGATATGGCAATCAGCAGAACTGCCTCATCCACTTGAGTAAAACTAAAGTCCTGTGAAGCCTTGCAGTTACAGTGTTCCAAAATCACCCAGAAATGTTTTTCTTCAGAAATTCAGTACTAAGCACTCCCAGTAGATGTTGTGTGAAGACAACTGATCACAGTTTCACATTGGAGACTTCCATCCATTCCACCTCGTCCAAACAGTGAGATACTTGAGTCCTTACAGGATATCCTCAACCAGTAGAATGTTTGTATGACTCCAGCTCCAAGCTTCCAAAGCATTCAACCAGACCCCCCTAGACTCTGAATAAGGCAACATTACAATACAGAACTTTGGTGGGTATGAGTCAAATAGTGCGCTGTTGCTACTTCTGTCTCTATAAGTAAAATTTCAATAAAAATATATATTTTTTTATAGATGTGTTTTAAAATATGTGTCTCTAAACTTTCTCCCTTGGAGAGAGAGAGGGCATCAAAAGTCTTTGTTCTCCAGAACTACTTTTAGGTAGTCCACTCCTTTTTCCTTCCTGTATGTACTCCCTCTCTTTCTCTCTCTCTCTCTCTCTCTCTCTCTCCCTCTGAAGCCTGGCTCGATGAAACCAAAACTTTCAGTAAACCTCAGAGCTCGAAATGTATTTTCTATTGAAGTTCGTTTTCAATTTCCGGCAACTGAGCATAGTCTGTTGGGTATGACAACAACATCAAACCTCAACAACTACAGTTTCCGTTTACATTTTCACAGATCTACAGTGCAGTCTGGAGCCCTGAAATACTGTAGGCATCTGCCATGTTTCAGAGGCTGTGCCTCATTTCACTTTAACACATTTCACAACATTACCATTTTTTAAATGCTGAAGAGAGACAAGGATGAAATTAAAACCAGATCAGTGTGTGATAGTTTGAAACAGTTTCTCTTTATTGGCAGTAAGGACTATAAAGTCAACGTCTTACAGTAGGTATAGTATCAGCAGTTTCATTAGGTACAGTATCATTTTCTGTTTAGGTACAGGGCAGTTTAGTGGCATCTTCAAGCCGCTAACTGTCTAGCCAAGGTAGTACAACTCTGAACGTAGTACTCTCAAGGTAGTACAACTCTCAACGTAGTACTCTCAAGGTAGTACAACTCTCAACGTAGTACAACTCTCAACGTAGTACTCTCAAGGTAGTACAACTCTCAACGTAGTACTCTCAAGGTAGTACAACTCTCAACGTAGTACTCTCAAGGTAGTACAACTCTCAACGTAGTACTCTCAAGGTAGTACAACTCTCAACGTTGTACTCTCAAGGTAGTACAACTCTGCACAACACAGGGTACTAGAGTAACATCCAGGAATATTCCATGTACAGTACAGTAATATAGTCAACAGAACACTTCAGAGCTGTCTAAAGTTCATAGTATGGCTTCAGTACTAAACCCTCAGTAAACCACCAAAACAATTACTCAACACAATGTTTTAGTTTTAGCTAAGTTTTAGATTTTAGTTTTGGTCTGTTGTTACACACGCTTTTTGAATAAACACTACAAGAGTTGGAATACAGATTAATGGCAACATATTTCCTCCGCACCAACAAGTATTTAGTGAACAGATGTCCAGTCGTACAGTAGAAGATAAAAACCCTTTTCCCCTCAGTAGTAGGAACAACACAAACAGCTGTTTGAGGCCTGCACCTCTCCTTGTGTTGCCCTCCAAACATGTACATTTCATTAAAGCATACATACAATATGTACAGCTTATATCAGATATATAAAGAGTTACTACTGTGGTTATTATGTCAGACAAAGAGAGAACTAATCACAACATTCAAGTCCATTAGTAGTACATAAGGGAAGAACTCATAGGCTTACATCCTAAACGGCACCCTCTTCTCTAGATAGTTCACTACTTGTGATCAGAGCTCTATGGGCCTGTTCAAATGTAGTGCACTTTAAAGGCTCTAGGGTCCCATTTGGAACGCATCCCTTTGTCCTCCTGGCTAATATGGCCATTAAGCCCACATAGTGGATAGATACAACTCTACTAACAGTAAACAATATGCACGGACGGTTAACATTTTATGTATTCAAAACCTTTTTTTTTATCACAAATAATAATACAAAAATCATCCATAAGTACATACAAAAAGTGAAATGTTTCTCAATTCATTGTCACACAACAAACAACAATCTGCATCCTCCTTGATTGAACCCTTGCACATTTTCAGCAGCAAGATAGATTCTTATGTGGTCCTTATAGATATGCCTGACCACAATATGTTTAATGGTCCTTATAGATATGCCTGACCACAATATGTTTAATGGTCCTTATAGAAATGCCTGACCACAATAGGTTTAATGGTCCTCATAGATATGCCTGACCACAATATGTTTAATGGTCCTTATAGATATGCCTGACCACAATATGTTTAATGGTCCTTATAGATATGCCTGACCACAATATGTTTAATGGCACTTTCAGATGTAGTGTATATATTCCTCCATCATGCATATTCATGGTTTGCACCTCCATCACTCGGTCGTGTCATGCCATTGTTATGAACGTTCTCAAGCCGCCCTCTACCGGTGGCATTCTGGACGGAGGCTGACTACTGTTTCGTCAAAATCACACTACAGTGCATGGAAATACGATGATATTGCGAAAGTAGTCAAATATTTAGTAGGAAACAACTTAATGCCAGCATTACCATGTCTTCAAATGTACTTTAGACATGGCAATGTTGTCATTAGCTAGCAAAGTTTGTCGAAAATAGCTAGCAATGCTAACGTTAGCTAGCTAAAATCCGGTGGCCTCCCCTCAATTTTAGCTAGCTAGTGAAAGTCAATCTGGCGACATTCAACGTTTTCCTACAAATTATTTGCCTCATTTTGAATTTCATTGTATTTCCAATCCACTGTAATGCGCTTTTGATGAAATCTTCAGCGCTCATTGGCGATGCATTTAATAAAATGCTCAGTCGGGCATCAGTCCAAATTGAACGTTTAAAACAATATTGTGACCAAACATGCAACCCATGAATATAATGTACTTGAAGAGAAGCAGAATGTAGATTATCGACCATCCGGCTATTGAGCACTAAAACCCGAACCTGGAACACAAATATCACTCTGCTTCCCTACTGTTTCAGTGAAATAGTGATACATTCAGTTTGAGGTTCCAGACTACTAAACTATTCTAAAGCATGATCTGTAGGGAAAGCAGCTTCATGAGAATAACTTTGGCTGTTTGTGGGAATCGTCTTGTGGAGTTAAGGACATGACCTCATAGATGTCTTGTTTGAAGAGGAAGGAGCAGGGGGGTATTTGTTTTGACTAGAATCCATCCTGAATACTACTCTGCTTCACTAGTGAGACCATAGTGAAATGGAACGCTACTCAGGATGGATTCCAAGCTAGTAATTGTGCAACTCACTTCAGATTTTCAGGAATTACCAGAAAGGTCTGAAGGGAATCATGTCCAATCTACAGTTGAAGTCGGAAGTTTACATACACTTAGGTTGTTGGAGTCATTAAAAGTCCTTTTTCAACCACTCCACAAATTTCTTGTTAACAAACTGTAGTTTTGGCAAGTCGGTTAGGACATCTACTTTGTGCATGACACAAGTAATTTTTCCAGCAATTGTTTACAGACAGTTTATTTCACTTATAATTCACTGTATCACAATTCCAGTGAGTCAAAAGTTTCCATACACTAAGTTGACTGTGCTTGGAAAATTCCAGAAAATGATGCCATGGCTTTAGAAGCTTCTGATAGGCTAATTGACATCATCTGAGTCAATTGGAGGTGTACCTGTGGATGTATTTCAAGGCCTACCTTCAAACTCAGTGCCTCTTTGCTTGACATCACGCAAAAATCTAAAGAAATCAGCCAAGACCTCAGAAAAAAAATTGTAGACCTCCACAAGTCTGGTTCATCCTTGGGAGCAATTCCCAAATGCCTGAAGTTACCACGTTCATCTGTACAAACAATAGTACGCAAGTATAAACACCATTGGGCCACGCAGCCGTCATACCACTCAGGAAGAAGACACATTCTGTCTCCTAGAGATGAACGTACTTTGGTGCGAAAAGCGCAAATCAATCCCAGAACAACAGCAAAGGACCTTGTGAAGATGCTGGAGGAAACAGGTACAAAAGTATCTATATCCACGGTAAAACGAGTCCTATATCAACATAACCTGAAAGGCCGCTCAGCAAGGAAGAAGCCACTTCTCCAAAACCGCCATAAAAAAGCCAGACTACGGTTTGCAGCTGCATATGGGGACAAAGATCGTACTTTTTGGAGAAATGTCCTCCAGTCTGATGAAACAAAAATAGAACTGTTTGGCCATAATGACCATCGTTGTATTTGGAGTAAAAAGGGGGAGGCTTGCAAGCCGAAGAACACCATCCCATCCGTGAAGCACGGGGGTGGCAGCATCATGTTGTGGGGGTGCTTTGCTGCAGGAGGGACTGGTGCACTTCACAAAATAGATGGCATCACGAGGGAGGAAAAATATGTGGATATATTGAAGCAACATCTCAAGATATCAGTCAGGAAGTTAAAGCTTGGTCGCAAATGGCTCTTCCAAATGGACAATGACCCTAAGCATACTTCTAAAGTTGTGGATAAATGGCTTAAGGACAACAAAGTCAAGGTATTGGAGTGGCTTGCACAAAGCCCTGACCTCAATCCTATAGAAAATTTGTGGGCAGATTCTGAAAAAGCATGTGTGAGCAAGAAGGCCTACAAACCTGACTCACTTACACCAGCTCTGGTGGAGGAATGGGAGGAATGGGCCAAAATTCACCCAACTTATTGTGGGAAGCTTGTGGAAGGCTACCCAAAACATTTGACCCAAGTTAAACAATTTAAAGGCAATGCCACCAAATACTAATTGAGTGTATGTAAACGTCTGACCCACTGGGAATGTGATGAAAGAAATAAAAGCTGAAATAAATCATTCTCTCTACTATTATTCTGACATTTCACATTCTTAAAATAAAGTGGTGATCCTAACTAACCTAAGACAGGGAATTTTTACTAGGATTAAATGTTAGGAATTGTGAAAAACTGAGTTTAAATGTATTTTGCTAAGGTGTACGTAATCTTCCGACTTCAACTGTATGTATTTGGCATTCAGAAGCTACAGTATATCAGAGTTTGAAATCAGGGTCAGATAATCCGTGTCTGATTGACCTTATCATTGTAATAATTGTTTTGTTTCAGAGATAAAGTGTATGGGAATCTATACCATTCAGTCATACAGAGAAACATAATGTCTAAAAGTTTACTGTTACACATCAAAACATGATCTTAATATTGTATAAAACTAAAAGTATTATTATTACTATAATTTAATCTATATGATCAACAATTAAACAAAACATGAGTGCACCATTGTCATTTAAACGCAAACGTTTACATTTTGGTAAAGAAAGTAGTCATATAATTATCTGTGATGCTTCAAGGTCCAACGCAGCCGTTTTTATCTCAATTTCAATTAACTGCCTTACTTTTGTAAGGTACTTATTCCAACATCATAGTATGTGAATACATATTAAACACAGAAATAAAATCATGTTTCTGACTGCACTGGGCCTTTAATTTACAAAGCAATATACCTAAGGAGGGATTTGAAAGCTAAGGAATGGAAAATAAATGATTGTCTGAAAAAAAAAAAGTGTTTTGGTAGTAAGATTAATTTACTGATGAAATGTCATGCCATTTCAGAGCCAGGGTAGATCACACAGTAAGTCATAACATCGAGCTTTGGTATGGAACAACATTGGATCACACGGCGTCCATGACAGTTCTCTGTGAATAAGGTAGATCTATAGGGTGGCCTATAGCAGGGGGCTGCCAAACTCAATTCCTGAAGGGCCGCGTGTCGGCTGGCTTTTTTTGTTATTTGCTTCCAATTCAGTGTGTATAATGGCCATCCCCATAGCGTAAAGACCTTTTGATGTGTAGTACCGTGCAGACAGGCCCAATCGTTCCCTCACCTTTCATACACTGATGTTTCAATGGATGATCAACATGCTATCAGAGGTATACTATATGGCAGAAGGGCAGCTTCTAGTGTGTTACTGAGAGAAAAGCCATCCTCCAATAGATTATAACAGTCTTTAGAATAATACCCTTTGTGTATCAGCACATAGTTAAAAATAAAAATCATAATTCAAAAATATCCTAGTAAAGTCACAAAGACAAGTGCTATTAATTTCGACAACGTACCTTTTGCTTTTTAATAGAAACACCATGGACGATTCAAGGACCACAGACTACCTACCCATCTACTGTAGCACATAGTAGTAAGAGGTCAGAGTGTAGGTATACTACAGAATCAATATCAGGCAATCTGATTGGACAGAGCTGCAGTATCAGAAAGTTTGATTGGACAGAGGCAGGTTGCTCACAACAACGTTTTCAGAAGCAGAGCTGCTCACGAATGACAGGAAGTAGTAGAAGAAGAAGAAGAAGAGGAGGAGGAAAAGGAGGAAGGGAAGAAAGCATACGTTACATTCAGAGACTAAATCACCTGTCCATACCTCCGTCTCTCTCTCTCTGTAAGGTGACTCAATCAATCAGCCAATAGCAGTCCAGGCTGTCCATACCTCCGTCTCTCTCTCTCTGTAAGGTGACTCAATCAATCAGCCAATAGCAGTCCAGGCTGTCCATACCTCCGTCTCTCTCTCTCTGTAAGGTGACTCAATCAATCAGCCAATAGCAGTCCAGGCTGTCCATACATGTCCACAAAGACTAAGCCCACAAGGACATCTACCATCCAATCGTCACCCAAACATCCACTTCCTCATTAGTCACATGACCTCACAGTCACCAGGTAAGATAGGTCCTTCCCACTAGGGGGAATTAAATTCCACTTCCTGAAAAAACCTGGCATGTCCCGTGAAAACTTCCTGGCCTCTGTTCATTGGCCAGTATCGGTGGAGAGGCGGGTCTCGAAGAGGCTCAAGGCGTGGTGGACAAACTCGTACTGCTCCCCTGTCTGGATCAGGCCTCCTCTGAAAAGACACACAGAGACAAGGCAGCCATTAGAATCACGGCAAAAAGAACAGAATGGACCAGTAACAGTGTCAGCATGTTAGTAACATGCTATGAAATACAAGGAGTGGAAAAGTATTATAATAAACTAAACCTTCCATCAATTGTGGCCATGCTACTGTCTGAAAAATAATGAATCCATCTCATACTGTGACTGAAAAACCTCTCTCTTATTTTAGTGCTGCTGAACATTTGGAACATTAATTACCAATGTTCTGTCTCATAATACATTAACCATTTAGGATTCTCTCCAGCTCATTTAAACCTGTGGTAATTAGTCACGATAAAAGGTCATTTAAACTCTTACTCACTCATCGAAACGGTACAGTGGCAGTTAGCTTCAGTACATTCTGTTCAATGATTAACTAAGCTCAACCAAGGCAACATTATGAAGTCCTTGATACCCTGTTGAGCTGCAGGCTACTGCTTCATCCTAATGGATGAGTGCTTTATCCTGGTACAGACAGGCTGTGGGAGATATTTCAGCTTAAACCTTGTTCAGGCTCAGGGGATGAGTGTGTGTGTGTGTGTGTGTGTGTGTGTGTGTGTGTGTGTGTGTGTGTGTGTGTGTGTGTGTGTGTGTGTGTGTGTGTGTGTGTGTGTGTGTGTGTGTGTGTGTGTGTGTGTGTGTGTGTGTGTTTGAAAGAGATAGGAACATATTATCACATTCTGTTCCTCTCTTGTAAGAAAAACAGTGTCTCATGTACAAGTTTCTTAGCATGATTTATGTCACACCCACCTACATCCCTCCTACCATCCATCCTGAATGTCTGTCTGACTGCCCTCACCCAGCCACATCCATCCTGACTGTCTGTCTGACTGTCCTCACCCAGCCACATCCATCCTGACTGTCTGTCTGACTGTCCTCACCCAGAAACATCCATCCTGACTGTCTGTCTGACTGTCCTCACCCAGAAACATCCATCCTGACTGTCTGTCTTACTGTCCTCACCCAGAAACATCCATCCTGACTGTCTGTCTGACTGCCCTCACCCAGCCACATCCATCCTGACTGTCTGTCTGACTGTCCTAACCCAGCCACGTCCATACTGACTGTCTGTCTGACTGTCCTCACCCAGCCACATCCATCCTGACTGTCTGTCTGACTGCCCTCACCCAGCCACGTCCATACTGACTGTCTGTCTGACTGTCCTAACCCAGCCACATCCATCCTGACTGTCTGTCCTCACCCAGCCACATCCATCCTGACTGTCTGTCTGACTGTCCTCACCCAACCACATCCATCCTGACTGTCTGTCCTCACCCAGCCACATCCATCCTGACTGTCTGTCTGACTGTCCTAACCCAGCCACATCCGCCACGGACACCGACGTCTTGCTTCCAGACAAACTAAACACCTTCTTTGCCCACTTTGAGGATAATACAGTGCCACTGACGCGGCCCGCTACCAAGGATTGCGGGCCCCCCCTCTCCTTCTCCGTGGCCGACGTGAGTAAGACATTTAAACGTGTTAACCCTCGCAAGGCTGCTGGACCAGACGGCATCCCTAGCCGCGTCCTCAGAGCATGCGCAGACCAGCTGGCTGGTGTGTTTATGGACATATTCAATCGCTCCCTATCCCAGTCTGCTGTCCCCACATGCTTCAAGATTTCCACTATTGTTCCTGTACCAAAGAAGGCAAAGATAACTAAATGACCATCGCACCGTAGCACTCACTTCTGTCATCATGAAGTGCTTTGAGAGACTAGTCAAGGATCATATCACCTCCACCTTACCTGCCACCCTAGACCCACTTCAGTTTGCATACCGCCCCAACAGGTCCACAGATGACGCAATCGCCATCACACTGCACACTGCCCTATCCCATCTGGACAAGAGGAATACCTATGTAAGAATGCTGTTCATTGACTACAGCTCAGCAATCAACACCATAGTACCCTCCAAGCTCATCATCAAGCTGGAGGCCCTGGGTCTGAACCCCGTCCTGTGCAATTGGGTCCTGGACTTTCTGACGGGCCGCCCCCAGGTGGTGAAGGTAGGAAACAACATCTCCACTTCGCTGATCCTCAACACTGGGCCCCCACAAGGGTGCATGCTCAGCATCCTCCTGTATTCCCTGTTCACCCATGACTGCGTGGCCATGCACGCCTCCAACTCAATCATCAAGTTTGCAGACGACACAACAGTAGTGGGCCTGATTACCAACAATGATGAAACAGCCTACAGGGAGGAGGTGAGGGCACTCGGAGTGTGGTGTCTGGAAAATAACCTCACACTCAATGTCAACAAAACAAAGGAGATGATCGTGGATTTCATGAAACAGCAGAGAGAGCAGCCCCCTATCCACATTGAAGGGACAGCAGTGGAGAAGGTGGAATGTTAAGTTCCTGGGTGTACACATCACGGACAAACTGAAAGGGTCCACCCACGGAACAGCACCTCTTCAACCTCAGGAGGCTGAAGGAATTTAGCTTGTCACTGAAAACCCTCACAAACTTCTACAGAAGGACAATTGAAAGCATCCTGTTGGTCTGTATCACCGCCTGGTATGGAAACTGCACCGCCATCAACCGCAAGGCTCTCTAGAGGGTAGTGAGGTCTGCACAACGCATCACCGGAGGCAAACTACCTGCCCTCCAGGACACCTACACCACCGGAAGGCCAAAAATATCATCAAGGACAACAACCACCTGAGCCACTGCCTGTTCACCCCGCATCCATCCAGAAGGCGAGGTCAGTACAGGTGCATCAAAGCTGGGACTGAGAGACTGAAAAACATCTATCTCAGGGCCATCAGACTGCTAAACAGCCATCACTAACTCAGAGAGGCTGCTGCCTACACTGAGACCCAATCACTGGCCACTTTAATAAATGGATCACTAGTCACTTTAAATAATGCCACTTTAATAATGTTTACATATCTTACATTACTCATCTCATATGTATATACTGTACCTATTACCATCTATTGCATCTTGCCTATGTCGCTCGGCCATCGCTCATCCATATATACGTAGTCTTATTCCTTCCCATTAGATGTGTATTAGGTAGTTGTTGGGGAATTGTTAGATTACTTGTTAGATATTACTGCACTGTCTGAACTAGAAGCACAAGCATTTCGCTACACTCACATTAACATCTGCTAACCATGTGTATGTGACCAATAACATTTGATTTGATCCATCTTGACTGTCTGTCTGTCTGTCTGTCTGTCTGTCTGTCTGTCTGTCTGTCTGTCTGTCTGTCTGTCTGTCTGTCTGTCTGTCTGTCTGTCTGTCTGTCTGTCTGTCTGTCTGTCTGTCTGTCTGTCTGTCTGTCTGTCTGTCTGTAATCACTGATGGTCATTAGAGCAACACAAACACAGTAGCATACAAGCAGGAATGAGGACATGGCTTTATCATCACCAGGTGTAGGTAACTCACCTGTCAGCTGTAAACATATTGTACTACATTGGACACATTCCACATACTGTCTAATACTCCAGGTGTAGGTAACTCACCTGTCTGCTGTAAACATATTGTACTACATTGGACCTGTTCCACATACTGTCTAATACACCAGGTGTAGGTAACTCACCTGTCAGCTGTAAACATATTGTACTACATTGGACCTATTCCACATACTGTCTAATACTCCAGGTGTTGGTAACTCACCTGTCTGCTGTAAACATATTGTACTACATTGGACCTATTCCACATACTGTCTAATACACCAGGTGTAGATAACTCACCTGTCAGCTGTAAACATATTGTACTACATTGGACCTATTCCACATACTGTCTAATACACCAGGTGTAGGTAACTCACCTGTCAGCTGTAAACATATTGTACTACATTGGACCTATTCCACATACTGTCTAATACACCAGGTGTTGGTAACTCACCTGTCAGCTGTAAACATATTGTACTACATTGGACCTATTCCACATACTGTCTAATACACCCGGTGTAGGTAACTCACCTGTCAGCTGTAAACATATTGTACTACATTGGACCTATTCCACATACTGTCTAATACTCCAGGTGTAGGTAACTCACCTGTCTGCTGTAAACATATTGTACTACATTGGACCTATTCCACATACTGTCTAATACACCAGGTGTAGGTAACTCACCTGTCTGCTGTAAACATATTGTACTACATTGGACCTATTCCACATACTGTCTAATACACCAGGTGTAGGTAACTCACCTGTCAGCTGTAAATATATTGTACTACATTGGACCTATTCCACATACTGTCTAATACACCAGGTGTTGGAAACTCACCTGTTTGCTGTAAACATATTGTACTACATTGGACCTATTCCACATACTGTCTAATACACCAGGTGTTGGTAACTCACCTGTCCGCTCTGAGCTGACACACAATCCCCAGCACATCCACCACTCCCTCCAGCTCCAACTGACGGCAGCCTATCGTCGTGGCGATGAAGCAGCCCGTTCGGCCAATCCCTGCGCTGCAGTGTACGATGACGGGTCCCTGCGATGGGGAGCCCGTCCTGTCCTCCTCCACGTCTCTCATCAGCTGGAGCAGGGGCTGGGCACTGTCTGGGGTCTTATGGTCCGGCCATGACGTGTACCAGTAGTGCTTCACCACACGACTCTGGGCCCCTTGCTGTGAAAGTAAGATCAAGATTGTGGTTTCAGTCTAACTTAAAGTAACTGTCCAGTGCTTACAGATTTCTATGAAATATGACGTATAATCAATGACAATGTGAGTGAAATAGTTTTCCTTCTAAAAATGTTTAATAAATGATGTTAATAAGCAGCTTTTCTGTTTTGGAATGATGTGGGCGTACCCCAACAACAGAATAGTGTGGGTGTATACCAGTCATAAAAAAATATTAATGCGAGTAGATCGATGATTGGCCAGTTCATCCTCTTCAGGAGGATGACATCATCCTCTATGAGAAAATAGCAAGCATTTTGTAAACGGTCTGTTTGAGATAAATGTTTGAGGTGGGGTTTTTTGAAGTGTTTTATTTTCTCCAATTTATGCTTTGGTCACAAACACAAGTAGGGCCTATAGGATGAGTCAACAACATTATTTGGGTATGAGTCAACAAAACATGAACTTTTAAAAGTGTAGATTTTCAATGGAGAGTTAAGTGTATAGTAAATAGATAGAAGCGATCCAGTATGGTCATGTGAAGAATGGGTTCCATCACTAAGTGATAAAGTACCTTCAGGATGAGGGTCCTGCAGGTGTAGTTGTCACACTCTGTCACGTTGTTAATGAGCACCTCCACCTTGCCATAGATACCACGCCTCTCTGGCCAGTACAGAACACATTTCTGGAACAGAAATCATTCATCACTACACATGTTATCGTATCACCAATCATTTTTGATCCAGGGTATTAAACCCTTGTCAATATCACATGATAAACAGGATTATGTCATGCATCCTGTCAAATGTACATGTGTAGAATCACGTACATATTTGTTTATACCTATGGGTTCCTGTGTTTGTGTGTGTGTGTTTGGGTTGAATATTTCCCCGGGTATTTAAAAAAATGTTCCATCCCGAGAATAAATCACTTTTCTCCCGGAGTAAACCGGTATTTCCCGCCAAAACCAGAAATGTCATTCTAAAGCATATAAACCATATAAATATGCTTTATATTTCAATTGATTAGAGCATTGATCAGCATGAAAATTCAAGCCTGATGCTACCTGAGCCTGATGAGCCATATGTTAATGATATTTTATGAAGATTAGCTGACTGCTTTCTGTCTGGAAACAGCTCTGTCTCAGCCGTCTGGAAACAGTTTAACTGTCTGGAAACAGCTCTGTCTCAGCTGTCTGGAAACAGCTCTGTCTCAGCTGTCTGGAAACAGCTCTGTCTCAGCTGTCTGGAAACAGTTTAACTGTCTGGAAACAGCTCTGTCTCAGCCGTCTGGAAACAGTTTAGCTGTCTGGAAACAGCTCTGTCTCAGCTGTCTGGAAACAGTGTAACTGTCTGGAAACAGCTCTGTCTCAGCCGTCTGGAAACAGTGTAACTGTCTGGAAACAGCTCTGTCTCAGCCATCTGGAAACAGTTTAGCTGTCTGGAAACAGCTCTGTCTCAGGTGTCTGGAAACAGCTCTGTCTCAGCTGTCTGGAAACTGCTCTGTCTCAGCTGTCTGGAAACAGCTCTGTCTCAGCCGTCTGGAAACAGTTTAACTGTCTGGAAACAGCTCTGTCTCAGCTGTCTGGAAACAGTTTAACTGTCTGGAAACAGCTCTGTCTCAGCTGTCTGGAAACAGCTCTGTCTCAGCTGTCATGAACAGTTTAGCTGTCTGGAAACAGCTCTGTCTCAGCCGTCTGGAAACAGTTTGACTGTCTGGAAACAGCTCTGTCTCAGCTGTCTGGAAACAGCTCTGTCTCAGCTGTCTGGAAACAGTTTAGCTGTCTGGAAACAGCTCTGTCTCAGCTGTCTGGAAACAGCTCTGTCTCAGCTGTCATGAACAGTTTAGCTGTCTGGAAACAGCTCTGTCTCAGCTGTCATGAACAGTTTAGCTGTCTGGAAACAGCTATGTCTCAGCTGTCTGGAAACAGCTCTGTCTGGAAACAGCTCTGTCTCAGCTGTCTGGAAACAGCTCTGTCTCAGCTGTCATGAACAGTTTAGCTGTCTGGAAACAGCTCTGTCTCAGCCGTCTGGAAACAGCTCTGTCTCAGCTGTCTGGAAACAGCTCTGTCTCAGCTGTCTGGAAACAGCTCTGTCTCAGCTGTCTGGAAACAGCTCTGTCTCAGCTGTCATGAACAGTTTAGCTGTCTGGAAACAGCTCTGTCTCAGCTGTCTGGAAACAGCTCTGTCTCAGCTGTCATGATCAGTTTAACTGTCTGGAAACAGCTCTGTCTCAGCTGTCTGGAAACAGTTTAGCTGTCTGGAAACAGCTCTGTCTCAGCTGTCTGGAAACAGCTCTGTCTCAGCTGTCATGAAAAGTTTCCTCCGCTGGTATCAGTCAGTGAGGTTTAAACTTGGTCGTTCTAAGAAATACTGGAATGTATCAGCTGAAAGAGGTAGGCTAGGACATCTATATCTATAGGGCTGTATATCAACCTACAACAGCATTACCTATTTGGAATCATCTTTTACAGGGGGAGATGTGTACATTAGACGCGCATTCAGTCCTTATATTAGTGTAGCATAGACTTTGCTGCAGCAACTGTAGTCCTACTGCGCTCCATGCTGAGAGGTGCTGTCTGTCCCCGCCATGAGTGTTGATGATTGATCATGCAGATTTCAACATCACATATAATTTAACAGTTCCATTTCACGTCAAAATAAATAACTTATTATAATTTACAGTTTTTTCACTGTGATTTATCCCGGGGAAAAGGGAGTGGGTTTGGGTGGTAAATCTCTGTAACCCAGTTCCCGCTATTCAACCCTAGTATGTGTGTGAGTGGGTGCGTGCGTGCGCGCGTGCGTGCGCGCGTGTGTGTGTGCGTGTGCGTGTGCGTGTGCGTGTGTGTGTGTGTGTGTGTGTGTGCACCCATACCTCGTTCTTCTCCCTGAGCTTGGTGATCATGATGATGACAGGACAGTCTTCCTGCCAGGCCATCTGCCAGAAATCATTCACTGTGTTGATCATGGGACCCTGGGTGGCGATGTAGGCCTTCTCATCGCCTAGGTAACCCTGCAGAGACAGAGGGAGGGAGGGGAGGGAGGGAGGGAGGGAGGGGAGGGAGGGAGGGAGGGAGGGAGGGAGGGAGGACTATTAGCAAACTGGTACACAGGAATCCTTGACTGGACCCAAAACAGTTTTTATAAACCGTCACTAGACAGGGGACTAGCTTGTTAAGGCATGATGAAAGGACAGGTTGTTTAGACAGCAGAGTCACTAACCCATTCATTAGGTGTTCATATTTCTGTCTTAATGTGTGCTGCTATTTATTTATTTTTTATTAATTTTTTATTTAACCTTCATTTAACTAGGAAAGTAAGTTAAGAACAAATTTACAATGACGAGCTACACCGGCCAAACCCGGACAACGCTGGGCCAAATCAGCAGGTCTGAATATCCTCTATGGTGTTAGCTACTGTCCAGGGAGAGATAAACCACAGCAGGTCTGAATATCCTCTATGGTGTTAGCTACTGTCCAGGGAGAGATAAACCACAGCAGGTCTGAATATCCTCTATGGTGTTAGCTACTGTCCAGGGAGAGATAAACCACAGCAGGTCTGATTATCCTCTATGGTGTTAGCTACTCTCCAGGGAGAAATAAACCACAGCAGGTCTGAATATCCTCTATGGTGTTAGCTACTGTCCAGGGAGAGATAAACCACAGCAGGTCTGAATATCCTCTATGGTGTTAGCTACTGTCCAGGGAGAGATAAACCACAGCAGGTCTGAATATCCTCTATGGTGTTAGCTACTGTCCAGGGAGAGATAAACCACAGCAGGTCTGAATATCCTCTATGGTGTTAGCTACTGTCCAGGGAGAGATAAACCACAGCAGGTCTGAATATCCTCTATGGTGTTAGCTACTGTCCAGGGAGAGATAAACCACAGCAGGTCTGAATATCCTCTATGGTGTTAGCTACTGTCCAGGGAGAGATAAACCACAGCAGGTCTGAATATCCTCTATGGTGTTAGCTACTGTCCAGGGAGAGATAAACCACAGCAGGTCTGAATATCCTCTATGGTGTTAGCTACTGTCCAGGGAGAGATAAACCACAGCAGGTCTGATTATCCTCTATGGTGTTAGCTACTGTCCAGGGAGAGATAAACCACAGCAGGTCTGAATATCCTCTATGGTGTTAGCTACTGTCCAGGGAGAGATAAACCACAGCAGGTCTGATTATCCTCTATGGTGTTAGCTACTGTCCAGGGAGAGATAAACCACAGCAGGTCTGATTATCCTCTACGGTGTTAGCTACTGTCCAGGGAGAGATAAACCACAGCAGGTCTGAATAGCCTCTATGGTGTGAAAGAGAAAATGAGAGTGTTATGTCCCATATGGCACCCTATTTCCTATATAGTGCACTACTTTTGACCAGAATGTAGTGCACTAAATAGGGAATAGGGTGCCATTTTGGAGTCATCCTAGTAGTTGAGCTTCCTGCAGTGACTACAGGGGAAGTGACCCTATTGTATCTGCAGCCCAACGGGTCATTAAAGAGTGAGTTCACTAGTTCCTCTGACTCCGGCCTTGCTTCTTTCTCCTTCTGTTTTCTCCATAGATTTACATGGAAACATCAGAAACAATGTCCTCTCTCCCCTGGCCTCACTGCTACGCTTTTCTTTCCCAAGATGTAGAAACCTGATAAGGAGAATCTGAAGTTGTTTGTTTGTTTAAAAAGGGAACAATAACTTTAAACAAACCCAGTCTTATATCACACACCTCAGTTCAACAACACTGGGATATGACTGCATAATATAATATGAAATATGACTGCATAAACTAAGCTAAAGATGACCAGTTAGAAACCAGGGTGATAGAATGAAAAAAATGTAACTATGTTTCATGAGTTCAGTTCTAATCTCTAATCTGTTTTAATTTGACTATGCATACCTGTACCACCAACTTTAATCTGTGTATTAATCTGACTATGCATACCTGTACAGCCAACTTTCAGGAAAAGCTGTTTACCTGTTCATTATGAGAGCTCTATCATGTGTAATTTGTGCTCTAACTAAGAGATCACTGTTCTTTTACAACCACAGCATCCACTTGCTTTGGTTTGGGTTCACAATTTAATGTGTTCACAAACAATGGTTAAGAACCCAGAACAGTCCCTGGGCTCACATGCCTGGTGGATGCTGTAATAACTTACCCTATAACTAGCATTGAGTGTGTGTGTGTGTGTGTGTGTGTGTGCATAACTTACCCTAATGTAGTTGGCGTTGATGTAGCTGCTGAGAGGGTCGAAGGAGCTCTTGGTCCTCAGGATCACTCTGGAATGTGGATCTACAGGAGACAATAGATCTGTTAGTGACTGGAGGGTTCCAGCTAATAGAATCAGATAGATATGTTAGTGACTGGAGGGTTCCAGCTAATAGAATCAGATAGATATATTAGTGACTGGAGGGTTCCAGCTAATAGAATCAGATATATTAGTGACTGGAGGGTTCCAGCTAATAGAATCAGATAGATATATTAGTGACTGGAGGGTTCCAGCTAATAGAATCAGATAGATATATTAGTGACTGGAGGGTTCCAGCTATTAGAATCAGATAGATATGTTAGTGACTGGAGGGTTCCAGCTAATAGAATCAGATAGATATATTAGTGACTGGAGGGTTCCAGCTATTAGAATCAGATAGATATATTAGTGACTGGAGGGTTCCAGCTAATAGAATCAGATAGATATGTTAGTGACTGGAGGGTTCCAGCTAATAGAATCAGATAGATATATTAGTGACTGGAGGGTTCCAGCTATTAGAATCAGATAGATATATTAGTGACTGGAGGGTTCCAGCTATTATAATCAGATATATTAGTGACTGGAGGGTTCCAGCTATTAGAATCAGATAGATATGTTAGTGACTGGAGGGTTCCAGCTAATAGAATCAGATAGATATATTAGTGACTGGAGGGTTCCAGCTATTAGAATCAGATAGATATGTTAGTGACTGGAGGGTTCCAGCTATTAGAATCAGATAGATATATTAGTGACTGGAGGGTTCCAGCTAATAGAATCAGATAGATATATTAGTGACTGGAGGGTTCCAGCTAATAGAATCTGATAGATATATTAGTGACTGGAGGGTTCCAGCTATTAGAATCAGATAGACACATTAGTGACTGGAGGGTTCCCGCTAATAGAATCAGATAGATATGTTAGTGACTGGAGGGTTCCAGCTAAAAGAATCAGATATATTAGTGACTAGATGGTTCCAGCTAATAGAATCAGATAGATATGTTAGTGACTGGAGGGTTCCAGCTAAAAGAATCAGATATATTAGTGACTGGAGGGTTCCAGCTAATAGAATCAGATAGATATGTTAGTGACTGGAGGGTTCCAGCTAAAAGAATCAGATATATTAGTGACTGGAGGGTTCCAGCTAATAGAATCAGATAGATATATTAGTGACTGGAGGGTTCCAGCTAATAGAATCAGATAGATATATTAGTGACTGGAGGGTTCCAGCTAATAGAATCAGATAGATATATTAGTGACTGGAGGGTTCCAGCTATTAGAATCAGATAGATATATTAGTGACTGGAGGGTTCCAGCTAATAGAATCAGATAGATATGTTAGTGACTGGAGGGTTCCAGCTAATAGAATCAGATAGATATATTAGTGACTGGAGGGTTCCAGCTAATAGAATCAGATAGATATATTAGTGACTGGAGGGTTCCAGCTAATAGAATCAGATAGATATATTAGTGACTGGAGGGTTCCAGCTATTAGAATCAGATATATATGTTAGTGACTGGAGGGTTCCAGCTAATAGAATCAGATAGATATATTAGTGACTGGAGGGTTCCAGCTAATAGAATCAGATAGATATATTAGTGACTGGAGGGTTCCAGCTAATAGAATCAGATAGATATGTTAGTGACTGGAGGGTTCCAGCTATTAGAATCAGATAGATATATTAGTGACTGGAGGGTTCCAGCTAATAGAATCAGATAGATCTGTTAGTGACTGGAGGGTTCCAGCTAATAGAATCAGATAGATCTGTTAGTGACTGGAGGGTTCCAGCTAATAGAATCAGATAGATATATTAGTGACTGGAGGGTTCCAGCTAATAGAATCAGATAGATATGTTAGTGACTGGAGGGTTCCAGCTAATAGAATCAGATATATATGTTAGTGACTGGAGGGTTCCAGCTAATAGAATCAGATAGATATATTAGTGACTGGAGGGTTCCAGCTATTAGAATCAGATAGATATATTAGTGACTGGAGGGTTCCAGCTAATAGAATCAGATAGATCTGTTAGTGACTGGAGGGTTCCAGCTAATAGAATCAGATATATATGTTAGTGACTGGAGGGTTCCAGCTAATAGAATCAGATAGATATATTAGTGACTGGAGGGTTCCAGCTATTAGAATCAGATATATATGTTAGTGACTGGAGGGTTCTAGCTAATAGAATCAGATAGATATATTAGTGACTGGAGGGTTCCAGCTAATAGAATCAGATAGATATATTAGTGACTGGAGGGTTCCAGCTAATAGAATCAGATAGATATATTAGTGACTGGAGGGTTCCAGCTAATATAATCAGATATATATATTAGTGACTGGAGGGTTCCAGCTATTAGAATCAGATAGATATATTAGTGACTGGAGGGTTCCAGCTAATAGAATCAGATAGATATGTTAGTGACTGGAGGGTTCCAGCTAATAGAATCAGATAGATATATTAGTGACTGGAGGGTTCCAGCTAATAGAATCAGATAGATATGTTAGTGACTGGAGGGTTCCAGCTATTTGAATAAGATAGATATATTAGTGACTGGAGGGTTCCAGCTAATAGAATCAGATAGATCTGTTAGTGACTGGAGGGTTCCAGCTAATAGAATCAGATATATATGTTAGTGACTGGAGGGTTCCAGCTAATAGAATCAGATAGATATATTAGTGACTGGAGGGTTCCAGCTATTAGAATCAGATATATATGTTAGTGACTGGAGGGTTCCAGCTAATAGAATCAGATAGATATATTAGTGACTGGAGGGTTCCAGCTAATAGAATCAGATAGATATATTAGTGACTGGAGGGTTCCAGCTAATAGAATCAGATAGATATGTTAGTGACTGGAGGGTTCCAGCTATTAGAATAAGATAGATATATTAGTGACTGGAGGGTTCCAGCTAATAGAATCAGATAGATCTGTTAGTGACTGGAGGGTTCCAGCTAATAGAATCAGATATATATGTTAGTGACTGGAGGGTTCCAGCTAATAGAATCAGATAGATATATTAGTGACTGGAGGGTTCCAGCTATTAGAATCAGATAGATATATTAGTGACTGGAGGGTTCCAGCTAATAGAATCAGATAGATCTGTTAGTGACTGGAGGGTTCCAGCTAATAGAATCAGATAGATATGTTAGTGACTGGAGGGTTCCAGCTAATAGAAGCAGATAGATATATTAGTGACTGGAGGGTTCCAGCTATTAGAATCAGATATATATGTTAGTGACTGGAGGGTTCTAGCTAATAGAATCAGATAGATATATTAGTGACTGGAGGGTTCCAGCTATTAGAATCAGATATATATGTTAGTGACTGGAGGGTTCCAGCTAATAGAATCAGATAGATATATTAGTGACTGGAGGGTTCCAGCTAATAGAATCAGATAGATATGTTAGTGACTGGAGGGTTCCAGCTAATATAATCAGATAGATATATTAGTGACTGGAGGGTTCCAGCTAATAGAATCAGATAGATATATTAGTGACTGGAGGGTTCCAGCTAATAGAATCAGATAGATCTGTTAGTGACTGGAGGGTTCCAGCTAATAGAATCAGATAGATATATTAGTGACTGGAGGGTTCCAGCTAATAGAATCAGATAGATATATTAGTGACTGGAGGGTTCCAGCTAATAGAATCAGATAGATATATTAGTGACTGGAGGGTTCCAGCTAATAGAATCAGATAGATATATTAGTGACTGGAGGGTTCCAGCTAATAGAATCAGATAGATATATTAGTGACTGGAGGGTTCCAGCTAATAGAATCAGATAGATATATTAGTGACTGGAGGGTTCCAGCTAATAGAATCAGATAGATATATTAGTGACTGGAGGGTTCCAGCTAATAGAATCAGATAGATATGTTAGTGACTGGAGGGTTCCAGCTAATATAATCAGATAGATATATTAGTGACTGGAGGGTTCCAGCTAATAGAATCAGATAGATATATTAGTGACTGGAGGGTTCCAGCTAATAGAATCAGATAGATCTGTTAGTGACTGGAGGGTTCCAGCTAATATAATCAGATAGATATATTAGTGACTGGAGGGTTCCAGCTAATAGAATCAGATAGATATATTAGTGACTGGAGGGTTCCAGCTAATAGAATCAGATAGATATATTAGTGACTGGAGGGTTCCCGCTAATAGAATCAGATAGATATGTTAGTGACTGGAGGGTTCCAGCTAATAGAATCAGATATATATGTTAGTGACTGGAGGGTTCCAGCTATTAGAATCAGATATATATGTTAGTGACTGGAGGGTTCCAGCTAATATAATCAGATAGATATATTAGTGACTGGAGGGTTCCAGCTAATAGAATCAGATAGATCTGTTAGTGACTGGAGGGTTCCAGCTATTAGAATCAGATAGATATATTAGTGACTGGAGGGTTCCAGCTAATAGAATCAGATAGATATATTAGTGACTGGAGGGTTCCAGCTAATAGAATCAGATAGATCTGTTAGTGACTGGAGGGTTCCAGCTAATAGAATCAGATAGATATGTTAGTGACTGGAGGGTTCCAGCTAATAGAATCAGATAGATATGTTAGTGACTGGAGGGTTCCAGCTAATAGAATCAGATAGATCTGTTAGTGACTGGAGGGTTCCAGCTATTAGAATCAGATAGATATATTAGTGACTGGAGGGTTCCAGCTAATAGAATCAGATAGATATATTAGTGACTGGAGGGTTCCAGCTAATAGAATCAGATAGATCTGTTAGTGACTGGAGGGTTCCAGCTAATAGAATCAGATAGATATGTTAGTGACTGGAGGGTTCCAGCTAATAGAATCAGATAGATATGTTAGTGACTGGAGGGTTCCAGCTAATAGAATCAGATAGATATATTAGTGACTGGAGGGTTCCAGCTAATAGAATCAGATAGATATATTAGTGACTGGAGGGTTCCAGCTAATAGAATCAGATAGATATATTAGTGACTGGAGGGTTCCAGCTAATAGAATCAGATAGATATATTAGTGACTGGAGGGTTCATTTAGACCCAGCTCACAAGGCTTTGACGGACAGCAGTGTCAGCCCATGCATGTGGACAGGTCAGGATATAACACCCCATCCTGTTTCCTCTCTATTTCTTAGTTCAAGATCACTTTCTCTGTCTGGAGTGTTCTGTTTGAAGTGTTCTGTCTGGACTGTTCTGTCTGGACTGT
Source organism: Salmo salar (assembly GCF_965601325.2). Taxonomy (NCBI): domain Eukaryota; kingdom Metazoa; phylum Chordata; class Actinopteri; order Salmoniformes; family Salmonidae; genus Salmo; species Salmo salar. The sequence continues at coordinate 67,420,209 of NC_138297.1, forward strand.
TCTGTCTGGACTTCTCTGTCTGGACTTCTCTGTCTGAAGTGTTCTGTCTGGACTGTTCTGTCTGGACCTCTCTGTCTGGAGTGTTCTGTCTGGACTTCTCTGTCTGGACTTCTCTGTCTGAAGTGTTCTGTCTGGACTGTTCGGTCTGGACTGTTCTGTCTGGACTTCTCTGTCTGGACTTCTCTGTCTGAAGTGTTCTGTCTGGACTGTTCTGTCTGGACTGTTCTGTCTGGACTTCTCTGTCTGAAGTATTCTGTCTGGACTTCTCTGTCTGGAGAGTTCTGTCTGGACTTCTCTGTCTGGAGTGTTCTGTCTGAAGTGTTCTGTCTGGACTGTTCTGTCTGGAGTGTTCTGTCTGGAGTGTTCTGTCTGGACTTCTCTGTCTGGAGAGTTCTGTCTGGACTTCTCTGTCTGGAGTGTTCTGTCTGAAGTGTTCTGTCTGGACTGTTCTGTCTGGAGTGTTCTGTCTGGACTTCTCTGTCTGGAGTGTTCTGTCTGAAGTGTTCTGTCTGGACTGTTCTGTCTGGACTTCTCTGTCTGAAGAGTTCTGTCTGGACTTCTCTGTCTGGAGTGTTCTGTCTGAAGTGTTCTGTCTGGACTGTTCTGTCTGGAGTGTTCTGTCTGGACTTCTCTGTCTGGAGTGTTCTGTCTGAAGTGTTCTGTCTGGACTGTTCTGTCTGGAGTGTTCTGTCTGGACTTCTCTGTCTGGACTTCTCTGTCTGAAGTTTTCTGTCTGGGCTGTTCTGTCTGGACCTCTCTGTCTGGAGTGTTCTGTCTGAAGTGTTCTGTCTGGACTTCTTTGTCTGAAGTGTTCTGTCTGGACTTCTCTGTCTGGAGTGTTCTGTCTGGACTTCTCTGTTTGAAGTGTTCTGTCTGAAGTGTTCTGCCTGGAGTGTCCTGGTTGGACTTCTCTGCCTGAAGTGTTCTGTCTGGCATGTTCTGCCTGGAGTGTTCTGTCTGGACTGTTCTGTCTGGACTGTTCCTTAGCAATGCTGCGGTACATTGGACAGAAAGAACTATGCCTCTGGACTATTGATTAACCAAACCCCAACCTCAACCCCAGACCCCAACCCCAGACCCCAGCCTCAACCCCAGACCCCAACCTCAACCCCAGACCCCAACCTCAACCTCAACCCCAGACCCCAACCCCAGACCTCAACCCCAGACCCCAACCTCAACCTCAACCCCAGACCTCAGACCCCAACCCCAACCCCAACCCCAGACCCCAACCTCAACCCCAGACCCCAGACCCCAACCTCAACTCCAGACCCCAGACCCCAACCTCAACTCCAGACCCCAGACCCAGACCCCAACCCCAACCCCAACCCCAACCCCAGACCCCAACCTCAACCCCAGACCCCAACCTCAACCCCAGACCCCAACCCCAACCCCAGACCCCAACCTCAACCCCAGGCCCCAACCCCAGACCCCTCTGTGCTCTGCGTGTTGAAGGAAGACTGCCGGTTCAGACAGGAAACCTGATAACGTTCTAAGGTGTGAACGGGAAGACAGTAACATTCCAACCCAACTGTCTTTTCATTACAGAATGATGTCATCTGTGATGAGAGCTGGCAGACAGGAGCACACACACACACACACACACACACACACACACACACACACAGACAGACAGACAGACAGACAGACAGACAGACAGACAGACAGACAGACAGACAGACAGACAGACAGACAGACAGACAGACAGACAGACAGACAGACAGACAGACAGACAGACAGACAGACAGACAGACAGACAGACAGACAGACACCCCCGCCCCCTCTGGCAGCCAGACAGAGAGAACAGGCCGTCCAAGCAGAGCAGATCTCTAATGGTATTACTCTTCACAGAGCATAAGTCACAAATGACACCCTATTCCCTAGTTAGTGCACTACTATAGCACCCTATTCCCTACTTAGTGCACTACTATAGCACCCTATTCCCTACTTAGTGCACTACTATAGCACCCTATTCCCTACTTAGTGCACAACTTTTGATCAGGGCTATGGTAAAAAGTAAAACACTATATAGGGAATAGGACACCGTTTGGGACGCAGATAGAGGCTGTTTAAGGAATCAGGAAGGAACAGCTCATCTCAGACATTTGGTTTATATTTGACCCCTTACTCCGCCCACTGTCCACCAGGCTAACCAACCAGACATGACAGCACTAAAACACTTCCTGTATGACCAGGAGAGGTTGTGGCGGTTGGCTATGTTTGGTTGTATTCAGTGTTGCTTAGCAACATTGAGGTCGACCAGCCTGCTGTAAACAACAATATATCATGCACTGC
>NC_138297.1:67427500-67430000 GCF_965601325.2 Salmo salar
CTACAGCCCAGTTAGAGAGAGACCCTCCAGCTCTGGGACAATCAGGCTATAGACTACAGCCCAGTTATAGAGAGACCCTCCAGCTCTGGGACAATCAGGCTTTAGACTACAGCCCAGTTATAGAGAGACCCTCCAGCTCTGGGACAATCAGGCTATAGACTACAGCCCAGTTATGGGAGAGAGACCCTCCAGCTCTGGGGACAATCAGGCTTTAGACTACAGCCCAGTTATAGAGAGAGACCCTCCAGCTCTGGGACAATCAGGCTTTAGACTACAGCCCAGTTATAGAGAGAGACCCTCCAGCTCTGGGACAATCAGGCTTTAGACTACAGCCCAGTTATAGAGAGACCTCTCCAGCTCTGGGGACAAATCAGGCTATAGACTACAGCCCAGTTATAGAGAGAGACCCTCCAGCTCTGGGACAAATCAGGCTATAGACTACAGCCCAGTTATAGAGAGACCCTCCAGCTCTGGGACAATCAGGCTTTAGACTACAGCCCAGTTATAGAGAGACCCTCCAGCTCTGGGACAATCAGGCTATAGACTACAGCCCAGTTATAGAGAGACCCTCCAGCTCTGGGACAATCAGGCTATAGACTACAGCCCAGTTATAGAGAGAGACCCTCCAGCTCTGGGACAATCAGGCTTTAGACTACAGCCCAGTTATAGAGAGACCCTCCAGCTCTGGGACAATCAGGCTATAGACTACAGCCCAGTTATAGAGAGACCCTCCAGCTCTGGGACAATCAGGCTTTAGACTACAGCCCAGTTATAGAGAGAGACCCTCCAGCTCTGGGACAATCAGGCTTTAGACTACAGCCCAGTTATAGAGAGAGACCCTCCAGCTCTGGGACAATCAGGCTTTAGACTACAGCCCAGTTATAGAGAGAGACCCTCCAGCTCTGGGACAATCAGGCTTTAGACTACAGCCCAGTTATAGAGAGAGACCCTCCAGCTCTGGGACAATCAGGCTTTAGACTACAGCCCAGTTATAGAGAGACCCTCCAGCTCTGGTACAATCAGGCTTTAGACTACAGCCCAGTTATAGAGAGAGACCCTCCTGCTCTGGGACAATCAGGCTATAGACTACAGCCCAGTTATGGAGAGAGACCCTCCAGCTCTGGGACAATCAGGCTTTAGACTACAGCCCAGTTATAGAGAGAGACCCTCCAGCTCTGGGACAATCAGGCTATAGACTACAGCCCAGTTATAGAGAGAGACCCTCCAGCTCTGGGACAATCAGGCTATAGACTACAGCCCAGTTATGAGAGAGACCCTCCAGCTCTGGGACAATCAGGCTATAGACTACAGCCCAGTTATGGAGAGAGACCCTCCAGCTCTGGGACAATCAGGCTTTAGACTACAGCCCAGTTATAGAGAGAGACCCTCCAGCTCTGGGACAATCAGGCTTTAGACTACAGCCCAGTTATAGAGAGACCCTCCAGCTCTGGGACAATCAGGCTATAGACTACAGCCCAGTTATAGAGAGAGACCCTCCAGCTCTGGGACAATCAGGCTTTAGACTACAGCCCAGTTATAGAGAGACCCTCCAGCTCTGGGACAATCAGGCTATAGACTACAGCCCAGTTATAGAGAGACCCTCCAGCTCTGGGACAATCAGGCTATAGACTACAGCCCAGTTATGGAGAGAGACCCTCCAGCTCTGGTACAATCAGGCTTTAGACTACAGCCCAGTTAGAGAGACCCTCCAGCTCTGGGACAATCAGGCTTTAGACTACAGCCCAGTTATAGAGAGACCCTCCAGCTCTGGGACAATCAGGCTTTAGACTACAGCCCAGTTATAGAGAGAGACCCTCCAGCTCTGGGACAATCAGGCTATAGACTACAGCCCAGTTATAGAGAGACCCTCCAGCTCTGGGACAATCAGGCTATAGACTACAGCCCAGTTATAGAGAGACCCTCCTGCTCTGGGACAATCAGGCTATAGACTACAGCCCAGTTATAGAGAGACCCTCCAGCTCTGGGACAATCAGGCTATAGACTACAGCCCAGTTATAGAGAGAGACCCTCCAGCTCTGGGGACAATCAGGCTTTAGACTACAGCCCAGTTATAGAGAGACCCTCCAGCTCTGGGACAATCAGGCTTTAGACTACAGCCCAGTTATAGAGAGAGCCCTCCAGCTCTGGGACAATCAGGCTATAGACTACAGCCCAGTTATAGAGAGAGACCCTCCAGCTCTGGGACAATCAGGCTATAGACTACAGCCCAGTTATAGAGAGAGACCCTCCAGCTCTGGGACAATCAGGCTATAGACTACAGCCCAGTTATAGAGAGACCCTCCAGCTCTGGGACAATCAGGCTATAGACTACAGCCCAGTTATAGAGAGAGACCCTCCAGCTCTGGGACAATCAGGCTATAGACTACAGCCCAGTTATGAGAGAGACCCTCCAGCTCTGGGACAATCAGGCTATAGACTACAGCCCAGTTATAGAGAGACCCTCCAGCTCTGGGACAATCAGGCTTTAGACTACAGCCCA
>NC_138297.1:67435000-67440000 GCF_965601325.2 Salmo salar
CCTCTCTATAACACTGTGTTACCTCTCTATAACACTCTGTTACCTCTCTATAACACTCTGTTACCTCTCTATAACACTCTGTTACCTCTCTACAACACTCTGTTACCTCTCTATAACACTGTTACCTCTCTATAACACTCTGTTACCTCTCTATAACACTCTGTTACCTCGCTATAAAACTATGTTAGCTCTCTATAACACTCTGTTACCTCTCTATAACACTGTTACCTCTCTATAACACTCTGTTACCTCTCTATAACACTATGTTACCTCTCTATAACACTCTGTACCTCTCTATAACACTCTGTTACCTCTCTATAACACTATGTTACCTCTCTATAACACTCTGTTACCTCTCTATAACACTCTGTTACCTCTCTATACTAACACTCTGTTACCTCTCTATAACACTCTGTTACCTCTCTATAACACTCTGTTACCTCTCTATAACACTCTGTTACCTCTCTATAACTCTCTGTTACCTCTCTATACTAACACTCTGTTACCTCTCTATAACACTCTGTTACCTCTCTATAACTCTCTGTTACCTCTCTATACTAACACTGTGTTACCTCTCTATAACACTCTGTTACCTCTCTATAACACTCTGTTACCTCTCTATAACACTCTGTTACCTCTCTACAACACTCTGTTACCTCTCTATAACACTGTTACCTCTTCTATAACACTCTGTTACCTCTCTATAACACTCTGTTACCTCTCTATAAAACTATGTTAGCTCTCTATAACACTCTGTCACCTCTCTATAACACTGTTACCTCTCTATAACACTCTGTTACCTCTCTATAACACTCTGTTACCTCTCTATAACACTCTGTGACCTCTCTATAACACTCTGTTACCTCTCTACAACACTCTGTTACCTCTCTACACTGTTACCTCTCTATAACACTCTGTTACCTCTCTATAACACTCTGTTACCTCGCTATACAACTATGTTAGCTCTCTATAACACTCTGTTACCTCTCTATAACACTCTGTTAGCCTCTCTATAACACTCTGTTACCTCTCTATAACACTCTGTTACCTCTCTATAACACTCTGTTACCTCTCTATAACACTCTGTTACCTCTCCATACTAACACTCTGTTAGCCTCTCTATAACACTCTGTTACCTCTCTATAACACTCTGTTACCTCTCTATAACACTCTGTTACCTCTCTATAACACTCTGTTACCTCTCTACAACACTCTGTTACCTCTCTATAACACTGTTACCTCTCTATAACACTCTGTTTACCTCTCTATAACACTCTGTTACCTCTCTATAAAACTATGTTAGCTCTCTATAACACTCTGTTACCTCTCTATAACCCTGTTACCTCTCTATAACACTGTGTTACCTCTCTATAACACTCTGTTTACCTCTCTATAACACTCTGTTACCTCTCTATAACACTCTGTTACCGTCTCTACAACACTCTGTTACCTCTCTATAACACTCTGTTACCTCTCTACAACACTCTGTTACCTCTCTATAACACTGTTACCTCTCTATAACACTCTGTTACCTCTCTATAACACTCTGTTAGCTCTCTATAACACTCTGTTACCTCTCTATAACACTGTTACCTCTCTATAACACTCTGTTACCTTCTCTATAACACTATGTTACCTCTCTATAACACTCTGTTACCTCTCTATAACACTTTGTTACCTCTCTATAACACTATGTTACCTCTCTATAACACTCTGTTACCTCTCTATAACACTCTGTTACCTCTCTATAACACTCTGTTACCTCTCTATACTAACACTATGTTACCTCTCTATAACACTCTGTTACCTCTCTATAACACTCTGTTACCTCTCTATAACACTCTGTTACCTCTCTATAACACTCTGTTACCTCTCTATAACTCTCTGTTACCTCTCTATACTAACACTCTGTTACCTCTCTATAACACTCTGTTACCTCTCTATAACACTCTGTTACCTCTCTATAACACTCTGTTACCTCTCTATAACTCTCTGTTACCTCTCTATACTAACACTGTGTTACCTCTCTATAACACTCTGTTACCTCTCTATACTAACACTCTGTTACCTCTCTATAACACTCTGTTACCTCTCTATAACACTCTGTTACCTCTCTACAACACTCTGTTACCTCTCTATAACACTGTTACCTCTCTATAACACTCTGTTACCTCTCTATAACACTCTGTTACCTCTCTATAAAACTATGTTAGCTCTCTATAACACTCTGTTACCTCTCTATAACACTGTTACCTCTCTATAACACTCTGTTACCTCTCTATAACACTATGTTACCTCTCTATAACAATCTGTTACCTCTATATAACACTATGTTACCTCACTATAACACTATGTTAACACTCTATAACACTATGTTACCTCTCTATAACACTCTGTTACCTCTCTATAACACTCTGTTACCTCTCTATACTAACACTCTGTTACCTCTCTATAACACTCTGTTACCTCTCTATAACACTCTGTTACCTCTCTATAACACTATTTTACCTCTCTATAACACTCTGTTATCTATCTATAACAATATGTTACCTCTGTTACCTCTCTATAACACTCTCTACCAACATTACTACATTACCATCCATCCACTGACACTTCTACAATCACTTTCACACTCTGTCTCTCTCCCTTCCTCTCTCTCTCCCTTCCTCCCTCTCTCTGTCCCTCTCTGTCCCTCTCTCTCTATCTGTCTCTCTCTCTGTCCCTCTTTCTCTCTCTCTCTCTCTCTCTTGCTCTTCCTCCCTCTCTCTCCCTTTCTCCCTCTCTCTGTCCCCTCTCTCTCTCTCTCTCTCTCTCTCTCTCTCTCTCTCTCTCTCTCTCTCTCTCTCTATTTTTCTCTTTCTCTCTCTCTCTCTGTCCCTCTCTCTCCCTTCCTCCCTCTCTCTGTCCCTCTCTTTGTCTCTCTCTCTCTCTCTGTCCCTCTCTCTCCCTTCCTCCCTCTCTCTGTCCCTGTCTCTCTCTCTCTCTCTCTTTCTCTGTCCCTCTCTCTCAATTCCTCCCTCTCTCTGTCCCTGTCTCTCTCTCTCTCTTTCTCTCTCTCTGTCAAGGTGGAACCCCTTCAAAACAAGGAAAACCACTTTTAGTGAACGTGTCATTTGTTCCAGATGGCGAACAGATTACCTCCAGCTAACCTGGTTTAGGTACCAGTCCTAAGGGTCATGCAGTGGTCAGCCCAATAAAGAGGATCCCAGACAGGCCTGGGAACAGTGACCGGCCAGAGAGGTCAAGGTCGAAAGGTCGTGTGTGGGGCGCATGTCATCCGTTAAAAATAAGATTTACCCCAATCACTTAGGTCTCCCCCCCCCCCCCCCCCCCCCCGTATCCAGCAACATAAACCGTTCCACATTCTAAAAGCCTGACTTGAGGAGAAACAAACCCCTCCTGTACCCAGCAACAATAACCGTTCCACATTCTAAAAGCCTGACTTGAGGAGAAACAAACCCCTCCTGTACCCAGCAACATAACCGTTCCACATTCTAAAAGCCTGACTTGAGGAGAAACAAACCCCTCCTGTACCCAGCAACATAACCGTTCCACATTCTAAAAGCCTGACTTGAGGAGAAACAAACCCCTCCTGTACCCAGCAACATAACCGTTCCACATTCTAAAAGCCTGACTTGAGGAGAAACAAACCCCTCCTGTATCCAGCAACATAACCGTTCCACATTCTAAAAGCCTGACTTGAGGAGAAACAAACCCCTCCTGTATCCAGCAACATAACCGTTCCACATTCTAAAAGCCTGACTTGAGGAGAAACAAACCCCTCCTGTATCCAGCAACATAACCGTTCCACATTCTAAAAGCCTGACTTGAGGAGAAACAAACCCCTCCTGTATCCAGCAACATAACCGTTCCACATTCTAAAAGCCTGACTTGAGGAGAAACAAACCCCTCCTGTATCCAGCAACATAACCGTTCCACATTCTAAAAGCCTGACTTGAGGAGAAACAAACCCCTCCTGTACCCAGCAACATAACCGTTCCACATTCTAAAAGCCTGACTTGAGGAGAAACAAACCCCTCCTGTATCCAGCAACATAACCGTTCCACATTCTAAAAGCCTGACTTGAGGAGAAACAAACCCCTCCTGTATCCAGCAACATAACCGTTCCACATTCTAAAAGCCTGACTTGAGGAGAAACAAACCCCTCCTGTATCCAGCAACATAACCGTTCCACATTCTAAAAGCCTGACTTGAGGAGAAACAAACCCCTCCTGTATCCAGCAACATAACCGTTCCACATTCTAAAAGCCTGACTTGAGGAGAAACAAACCCCTCCTGTACCCAGCAACATAACCGTTCCACATTCTAAAAGCCTGACTTGAGGAGAAACAAACCCCTCCTGTATCCAGCAACATAACCGTTCCACATTCTAAAAGCCTGACTTGAGGAGAAACAAACCCCTCCTGTATCCAGCAACATAACCGTTCCACATTCTAAAAGCCTGACTTGAGGAGAAACAAACCCCTCCTGTATCCAGCAACATAACCGTTCCACATTCTAAAAGCCTGACTTGAGGAGAAACAAACCCCTCCTGTACCCAGCAACATAACCGTTCCACATTCTAAAAGCCTGACTTGAGGAGAAACAAACCCCTCCTGTACCCAGCAACATAACCGTTCCACATTCTAAAAGCCTGACTTGAGGAGAAACAAACCCCTCCTGTACCCAGCAACATAACCGTTCCACATTCTAAAAGCCTGACTTGAGGAGAAACAAACCCCTCCTGTATCCAGCAACATAACCGTTCCACATTCTAAAAGCCTGACTTGAGGAGAAACAAACCCCTCCTGTACCCAGCAACATAACCGTTCCACATTCTAAAAGCCTGACTTGAGGAGAAACAAACCCCTCCTGTACCCAGCAACATAACCGTTCCACATTCTAAAAGCCTGACTTGAGGAGAAACAAACCCCTCCTGTATCCAGCAACATAACCGTTCCACATTCTAAAAGCCTGACTTGAGGAGAAACAAACACAGA
>NC_138297.1:67445000-67452500 GCF_965601325.2 Salmo salar
GAGGGAGGGAGGGATGGTGGGAGGGAGGGAGGAAGGGAGGGATGGAGGGATGGAGGGAGGGAGGGATGGAGAGGTGGAGGGAGGGAGGGATGGAGGGAGGGATGGAGAGGTGGAGGGAGGGAGGGATGGAGAGGTGGAGGGAGGGAGGCATGGGGAGGGAGGGAGGCATGGGGAGGGAGAGAGGGAGAGAGGGAGGGATGGTGGGAGGGAGGGAAGGGAGGGAGGGATGGACGGAGGGAGGGAGGGATGGTGGGAGGGAGGAAGGGAGGGAGGGAGGGATGGTGGAGGGAGGGAGGGAGGGATAGATGGATTATGGAGGGATGAATGGATGGATGGATGGTGGGAGATAAAGGGAGGAATGGAGGGAGCCATCGGAGCCAATCACAGGCGGGTAAGGCACATCCTGTGTCAACAGCAGCTCATCCCCCTGAGCATGCTGAGTAAATACACCATTAGGACCGGCGGGTGGAGTGATATGGAGGGACTACTTTGGGAAAGTAGAGCAAAAATAATCTAGTCTGTTACCTGGCAACTGTCGCTGCCTACTGCGCTGAGAGTTCACAGTGGAAGTTAATATTAAACAGCAGCAGAGGTGGCCTGCCGTTTGGTGTGTGTGTGTGTGTGTGTGTGTGTGTGTGTGTGTGTGTGTGTGTGTGTGTGTGTGTGTGTGTGTGTGTGTGTGTGTGTGTGTGTGTGTGTGTGTGTGTGTGTGTTTGGTTAGAGTTAATAACTAAATAACATTTGCTCTGCTATTCTAAAGTGGATGTACACAACAATAACAACAACAACATCACTCCAGTCTGTTCCACATCAATAACCTGTTCATATTCACCATGGAAACATGTTGCTACGGCATCTCTCTGTCCCATTACATTCACATCAATAACCTGTTTATATTCACCATGGAAACAAAACATGTTACTACGGCATCCCTCTGTCCCATTACATTCACATCAATAACCTGTTCATATTCACCATGGAAACAAAACATGTTACTACGGCATCCCTCTGTCCCATTACATTCACATCAATAACCTGTTCATATTCACCATGGAAACATGTTACTACGGCATCCCTCTGTCCCATTACATTCACATCAATAACCTGTTCATATTCACCATGGAAACATGTTACTACGGCATCCCTCTGTCCCATTACATTCACATCAATAACCTGTTCATATTCACCATGGAAACATGTTACTACGGCATCTCTCTGTCCCATTACATTCACATCCTGTCTTCTTGTTTTCAGAGGAGAGGCTGCAGCACGTCTCCCTTCCCTCACTCCCCCTCTCTCTCTCAGGGAACACCTCTGATCCAGTCTGATACAACGTGACCTCACGGCTCAGAGATAGAGAGAGACAGCGAGAGAGAGACAGCGAGAGAGAGACAGCGAGAGAGAGACAGCGAGATAGAGACAGCGAGAGAGAGAAAGCGAGAGAGAGAGACAGCGAGAGAGAGAGACAGCGAGAGAGAGAGACAGCGAGGGAGAGATAGAGACAGAGAGAAAGAGAGAGAGAGAGAGAGAGAGATGGAGTGAGATAGAGAGAAATAGAGAGATAGAGAGCGAGAGAAAGAGAGAGATAGAGAGATAGAGAGTAATCTGATCAGAGCCTTCTCACGATCAATGCACTGTACCCCCTTTCCCCTCCCTTCCCTCTCCCTCTCCTCTCTTTCTCTCTCCCTTTACCTCTTCCCTGCCTTCCCTCTCCCTCTCCTCTCTTTCTCTCTTTCCCTCCCTTCCCTGCCTTCCCTCTCCTCTCTTTCTCTCTCCCTTTCCCTCCCTTCCCTCTCCCTCTCCTCTCTTTCTCTCTCCCTTTCCCTCCCTTCCCTCTCCCTCTCCTCTCTTTCTCTCGCCCTTTACCTCTTCCCTGCCTTCCCTCTCCTCTCTTTCTCTCTCCCTTTCCCTCCCTTCCCTCTCCTCTCTTTCTCTCTCCCTTTCCCTCCCTTCCCTCTCTCCCTCTCCTCTCTTTCTCTCTCTCTTTCCCTCCCTTCCCTCTCCCTCTCCTCTCTTTCTCTCTCTCTTTCCCTTGGTTTCCTTTGGTTGCATTATAACAGTCAATCCCTAGCACACCCCAGTGGATTTACAGTATGTTTAATAAGGTGATCCTGTGTGTTCTATACTTCCTGCTCTCTGGACCAGGAGGAAGACATACCCAGTGAATAAAACCCTACATCTACGCCCCTGATAAGTGGTCCTGTCAGTGGATTTCCTGTAATGTCCTGTGTCTCTTCATCCACTGATAGTGACCAGGCACTCCTGCCTACCCGCTTTAATTCCATTAGCCTCTCTCTCCTCATAGTCTGATCTACTTTACAGAGACCTGTTTGTGGGATTTATTTTGACAAAGATGTGTTTGTGTCTGTGACAACAGTGAGCATGGAGCTGTCCCTCCATCAAAACCATCTGGACACCCCTGACTGGATGGGGATTTATACAAACCATTTATATACATATATATTTATATTACAGACTTTGATTTGTCTTCATGTATTTTTTGCCTTTTGTTTTACTTGTGGATGATGTGAAACACAAGCATTAGATATTACTGTACTGTTGGAGATATAAACACAAGCATTATGTATTACTGTACTGTTGGAGCTATAAACACAAGCATTATATATTACTGTACTGTTGGAGCTAGAAACACAAGCATTACATATTACTGTACTGTTGGAGCTAGAAACACAAGCATTAGGTATTACTGTACTGTTGGAGCTATAAACACAAGCATTATGTATTACTGTACTGTTGGAGCTAGAAACACAAGCATTATATATTACTGTACTGTTGGAGCTATAAACACAAGCATTAGGTATAACTGTACTGTTGGAGCTATAAACACAAGCATTAGGTATTACTGTACTGTTGGAGCTATAAACACAAGCATTGTGTATTACTGTACTGTTGGAGCTATAAACACAAGCATTAGGTATTACTGTACTGTTGGAGCTAGAAACACAAGCATTATATATTACTGTACTGTTGGAGCTAGAAACACAAGCATTATGTATTACTGTACTGTTGGAGCTATAAACACAAGCATTAGGTATTACTGTACTGTTGGCGATATAAACACTAGCATTATATATTACTGTACTGTTGGAGCTAGAAACACAAGCATTAGGTATTACTGTACTGTTGGAGCTATAAACACAAGCATTATATATTACTGTACTGTTGGAGCTAGAAACACAAGCATTATATATTACTGTACTGTTGGAGCTATAAACACAAGCATTAGGTATAACTGTACTGTTGGAGCTAGAAACACAAGCATTAGGTATTACTGTACTGTTGGAGCTATAAACACAAGCATTGTGTACTACTGTACTGTTGGAGCCATAAACACAAGCATTAGGTATTACTGTACTGTTGGAGCTAGAAACACAAGCATTAGGTATATTACTGTACTGTTGGAGCTAGAAACACAAGCATTATGTATTACTGTACTGTTGGAGCTAGAAACACAAGCATTAGGTATTACTGTACTGTTGGAGCTAGAAACACAAGCATTAGGTATTACTGTACTGTTGGAGCTAGAAACACAAGCATTAGGTATTACTGTACTGTTGGAGCTAGAAACACAAGCATTATATATTACTGTACTGTTGGAGCTAGAAACACAAGCATTAGGTATATTACTGTACTGTTGGAGCTAGAAACACAAGCATTAGGTATTACTGTACTGTTGGAGCTAGAAACACAAGCATTGTGTATTACTGTACTGTTGGAGCTAGAAACACAAGCATTAGGTATTACTGTACTGTTGGAGCTAGAAACACAAGCATTAGGTATTACTGTACTGTTGGCGCTAGAAACACAAGCATTATGTATTACTGTACTGTTGGAGCTAGAAACACAAGCATTAGGTATTACTGTACTGTTGGAGCTATAAACACAAGCATTATATATTACTGTACTGTTGGAGCTAGAAACACAAGCATTAGGTATTACTGTACTGTTGGAGCTATAAACACAAGCATTAGGTATATTACTGTACTGTTGGAGCTAGAAACACAAGCATTAGGTATTACTGTACTGTTGGAGCTAGAAACACAAGCATTGTGTATTACTGTACTGTTGGAAGCTATAAACACAAGCATCATAGGTCTTACTGTACTGTTGGAGCTCGAAACACAAGCATTATATATTACTGTACTGTTGGAGCTAGAAACACAAGCATTATGTATTACTGTACTGTTGGAGCTAGAACCACAAGCATTAGGTACATTACTGTACTGTTGGAGCTAGAAACACAAGCATTATATATTACTGTACTGTTGGAGCTAGAAACACAAGCATTAGGTATTACTGTACTGTTGGAGCTATAAACACAAGCATTATATATTACTGTACTGTTGGAGCTAGAAACACAAGCATTATGTATTACTGTACTGTTGGAGCTAGAAACACAAGCATTATATATTACTGTACTGTTGGAGCTATAAACACAAGCATTAGGTAATACTGTACTGTTGGAGCCATAAACACAAGCATTATATATTACTGTACTGTTGGAGCTAGAAACACAAGCATTAGGTATAACTGTACTGTTGGAGCTAGAAACACAAGCATTATGTATTACTGTACTGTTGGAGCTAGAAACACAAGCATTATGTATTACTGTACTGTTGGAGCCAGAAACACAAGCATTAGGTATTACTGTACTGTTGGAGCTAGAAACACAAGCATTAGGTATAACTGTACTGTTGGAGCTATAAACACAAGCATTAGGTATTACTGTACTGTTGGAGCTATAAACACAAGCATTGTGTATTACTGTACTGTTGGAGCTATAAACACAAGCATTAGGTATTACTGTACTGTTGGAGCTAGAAACACAAGCATTATGTATTACTGTACTGTTGGAGCTAGAAACACAAGCATTATGTATTACTGTACTGTTGGAGCTAGAAACACAAGCATTAGGTATTACTGTACTGTTGGAGCTAGAAACACAAGCATTATATATTACTGTACTGTTGGAGCTAGAAACACAAGCATTATATATTACTGTACTGTTGGAGCTAGAAACACAAGCATTATATATTACTGTACTTTTGGAAGCTATAAACACAAGCATCATATCTTACTGTACTTTTGGAGCTCGAAACACATGCATTATATATTACTGTACTGTTGGAGCTATAAACACAAGCATTATATATTACTGTACTGTTGGAGCTAGAAACACAAGCATTATACATTACTGTACTGTTGGAGCTAGAAACACAAGCATTATATATTACTGTACTGTTGGAGCTATAAACACAAGCATTAGGTATTACTGTACTGTTGGAGCTATAAACACAAGCATTATATATTACTGTACTGTTGGAGCTAGAAACACAAGCATTATGTATTACTGTACTGTTGGAGCTAGAAACACAAGCATTATATATTACTGTACTGTTGGAGATATAAACACAAGCATTATATATTACTGTGCTGTTGGAGCTATAAACACAAGCATTAGATATTACTGTACTGTTGGAGCTAGAAACACAAGCATTATATATTACTGTACTGTTGGAGCTATAAACACAAGCATTAGGTAATACTGTACTGTTGGAGCTATAAACACAAGCATTAGGTATTACTGTACTGTTGGAGCTATAAACACAAGCATTAGGTATTACTGTACTGTTGGAGCTATAAACACAAGCATTATATATTACTGTACTGTTGGAGCTATAAACACAAGCATTATATATTACTGTACTGTTGGAGCTATAAACACAAGCATTAGATATTACTGTACTGTTGGAGCTATAAACACAAGCATTAAGTATTACTGTACTGTTGGAGCTATAAACACAAGCATTATATATTACTGTACTGTTGGAGCTATAAACACAAGCATTAAGTATTACTGTACTGTTGGAGCTATAAACACAAGCATTATATATTACTGTACTGTTGGAGCTATAAACACAAGCATTATATATTACTGTACTGTTGGAGCTATAAACACAAGCATTATATATTACTGTACTGTTGGAGCTAGGACCAGCTTGCTTAGGGGATATTTTAGCAGTTCTGCATTTTATGAGTTCTGCATGCAGTCTCTCTCTGTGTCTCACTCTCTCTCTCTCTCTCTCAAACTCACACTGTCCCTCCCTCTCTTTCCATCTCTCTCTCCCTCGCTCTCTCCATCTCTCCCCCGCCCCACCACGTTAAGCTCAGGAAGGGTGATTGGTCTAAATTGGATCTAATGTTTCTGTACCTGGCAGCAGAGATGCCAGAGCCTGCTGCCCCATTGTCATCCAATTACACACACACACGCACGCACGCACGCACGCACGCACGCACGCACGCACGCACCACGCACCACACACACACACACACACACACACCACACACACACACACACACACACATACACACACACACATACACGCACACACACACACACACACCCACACACCATGTCATCCAATTAGAGCAGATTTCCCATTGACTAAAAGGCTCTAAAAAGACAATTGAGGACTGTCTGTTATACTGCTGACTAAATAAGAGAGGGAGAGAGAGAGAGAGGAGAGAGTGAGAGAGAGGGGGAGAGAGTAAGAGAGAGAGAGAGAGATGGGGAGAGAGAGTGGGGGAGACAGAGAGACAGAGAGACAGAGAGGGAGAGAGAGAGAGAGAGAGAGAGAGAGAGAGGGAGAGAGAGAGATGGTAAGAGAAGGAGAGAGAGAGAGAGAGAGAGAGAGAGAGAGAGAGGGAGGGAAGGAGGTAGGGAGAGCGAGAGAGAGGGGGAAGGAGGTAGGGAGGGAGAGAGTGAGGGGGGAAGGAGGTAGGGAGAGAGAGAGAGAGAGAGAGAGAGAGAGAGAGAGAGAGAGAGAGAGAGGGGAAGGAGGTAGGGAGAGAGAGGGGGAAGGAGGTAAGGAGAGAGAGAGAGAGAGAGGGGGGAAGGAGGTAGGGAGGGAGAGAGAGAGGGGAAGGAGGTAGGGAGGGAGAGAGAGAGAGTTCATAGGTTAGGTGGAAAAAACACCAGAATAGGAGAATCAGTTAAATTGAAATCATTCACATCTAAATCCATGTAAGTCTTGTAATTCAAAGTGAGGAAGCGTTGGGATGCAGATGAGTATCCAGCCTCTGTGCCTCAGTCAGTCTGTGCTGGATTCAGTCAGTCTGTGCTGGAGTCAGTCAGTCTGTCCTGGAGTCAGTCAGTCTGTGCTGGTCAGTCAGTCTGTGCTGGTCAGTCAGTCTGTCCTGGAGTCAGTCAGTCTGTCCTGGAGTCAGTCAGTCTGTCCTGGAGTCAGTCTGTGCTGGAGTCAGTCAGTCTGTGTTGGAGTCAGTCAGTCTGTCCTGGAGTCAGTCAGTCTGTCCTGGAGTCAGTCAGTCTGTGCTGGAGTCAGTCAGTCTGTCCTGGAGTCAGTCAGTCTGTCCTGGAGTCAGTCAGTCTGTCCTGGAGTCAGTCAGTCTGTGCTAGAGTCAGTCAGTCTTTCCTGGAGTCAGTCAGTCTGTGTTGGTCAGTCAGTCTGTGTTGGAGTC
>NC_138297.1:67457500-67492500 GCF_965601325.2 Salmo salar
CCCCCTCAATACTCCCTCTCTCTCTCTCTCTCTCTCTCCAACAAACAGTCCTTCAACCCCTCAATACTCCTCTCTCTCTCTCTCTCTCTCTCTCTCTCTCTCTCCCAACAAACAGTCCTTCAACCCCCTCAATACTCCTCTCTCTCTCTCTCTCTCTCTCTCTCTCTCTCTCCCAACAAACAGTCCTTCAACCCCCTCAACACTCCTCTCTCTCTCTCTTCCATCAAGCAGTCCTTCAACGCCCTCAATACTCCTCTCTCTCTCTCTCTCCCAACAAACAGTCCTTCAACCCCCTCAATACTCCCTCTCTCTCTCTCTCTCTCTCTCTCTCTCCAAACAAACAGTCCTTCAACCCCCTCAATACTCCTCTCTCTCTCTCTTCCAACAAACAGTCCTTCAACCCCCCTCAATACTCCTCTCTCTCTCTCTCTCTCTCGCTCTCCCAACAAACAGTCCTTCAACCCCCTCAATACTCCTCTCTCTCTCTCTCTCTCTCTCCCAACAAACAGTCCTTCAACCCCTTCAATACTCCTCTCTCTCTCTTCCAACAAGCAGTCCTTCAACCCCCTCAATACTCCCTCTCTCTCTCTCTCTCTCTCGTCTCTCTCTCTTCCAACAAGCAGTCCTTCAACCCCCTTAATACTACTCTCTCTCTCTTTCAACAAGCAGTCCTTAAACCCCTTCAATACTCCTCTCTCTCTCTCTCTCTTCCAACAAACAGTCCTTCAACCCCCCTCAATACTCCTCTCTCTCTCTCTCCTCTCTCTCTCTCGCTCTCCCAACAAACAGTCCTTCAACCCCCTCAATACTCCTCTCTCTCTCTCTCTCTCTTCCAACAAACAGTCCTTCAACCCCTTCAATACTCCTCTCTCTCTCTTCCAACAAGCAGTCCTTCAACCCCCTCAATACTCCCTCTCTCTCTCTCTCTCTCTCTCTCTCTCTCTCTTCCAACAAGCAGTCCTTCAACCCCCTTAATACTACTCTCTCTCTCTTTCAACAAGCAGTCCTTAAACCCCTTCAATACTCCTCTCTCTCTCTCTCTCTTCCAACAAGCAGTCCTTCAACCCCCTCAATACTCCCCTCTCTCTCTCTCACTCTCTCTCTTCCAACAAGCAGTCCTTCAACCCCCTCAATACTCCTCTCTCTCTCTTCCAACAAGCAGTCCTTCAACCCCCTCAATACTCCCCCCTCTCTCTCTCTCTCTCTCTCTCTCTCTCTCACTCTCTCCAAACAAACAGTCCTTCAACCCCCTCAATACTCCCCTCTCTCTCTCTCTCTCTCTCTCCAAACAAACACTCCTTCAACCCCCTCAACACTCCTCTCTCTCTCTCTTCCAACAAGCAGTCCTTCAACCCCCTCAATACTCCCTCTCTCTCTCTCTCTCTTCCAACAAGCAGTCCTTCAACCCCCTCAATACTCACTCTCTCTCTCTATCTCTCTCTCTCTCCAAACAAACAGTCCTTCAACCCCCTCAATACTCCTCTCTCTCTCTCTCTCTCTCTCTCTCTCTCCCAACAAACAGTCCTTCAACCCCCTCAATACTCCTCTCTCTCTCTCTCTCTCTCTTCCAACAAACAGTCCTTCAACCCCCTCAATACTCCTCTCTCTCTCTCTCTCTCTCTCTTGCTCTCTCTCTCTATCTCTCCCAACAAACAGTCCTTCAACCCCCTCAATACTCCTCTCTCTCTCTCTCTCTCTTCCAACAAACAGTCCTTCAACCCCCACAATACTCCTCTCTCTCTCTCTCTCTCTCTCTTCCAACAAACAGTCCTTCAACCCCTTCAATACTCCTCTCTCTCTCTTCCAACAAGGAGTCCTTCAACCCCCTCAATACTCCCTCTCTCTCTCTCTCTCTCTCTCTCTCTCTCTTCCAACAAGCAGTTCTTCAACCCCCTCAAAACTCCCCTCTCTCTCTCTCTTCCAACAAGCAGTCCTTCAACCCCCTTAATACTACTCTCTCTCTCTCTCTCTCTTTCAACAAGCAGTCCTTAAACACCTTCAATACTCCTCTCTCTCTCTTTCTCTCTTCCAACAAGCAGTCCTTCAACCCCCTCAATACTCCCCTCTCTCTCTCTCTCTCTCTCTCCCTTCCAACAAGCAGTCCTTCAACCCCCTCAAAACTCCTCTCTCTCTCTCTCTCTTCCAACAAGCAGTCCTTCAACCCCCTCAATACTCCCCTCTCCCTCTCTCGCTCTCTCTCTTCCAACAAGCAGTCCTTCAACCCCCTCAATACTCCTCTCTCTCTCTCTTCCAACAAGCAGTACTTCAACCCCCTCAATACTCCCCTCTCTCTCTCTCTCTCTCTCTCTCTCTCTCTCTCTCTCTCTCTCTCTCTCCAAACAAACAGTCCTTCAACCCCCTCAATAATCCCCTCTCTCTCTCACTCTCTCTCTCTCTCTCTCTCTCCAAACAAACAGTCCTTCAACCCCCTCAACACTCCTCTCTCTCTCTCTTCCAACAAGCAGTCCTTCAACCCCCTCAATATTCCCTCTCTCTCTCTCTCTCTCTCTCTCTCTCTCTCCCAACAAACAGTCCTTCAACCCCCTCAACACTCCTCTCTCTCTCTCTTCCATCAAGCAGTCCTTCAACGCCCTCAATACTCCTCTCTCTCTCTCTCTCCCAACAAACAGTCCTTCAACCCCCTCAATACTCCCTCTCTCTCTCTCTCTCTCTCTCTCTCTCCAAACAAACAGTCCTTCAACCCCCTCAATACTCCTCTCGCTCTCTCTCTCTCCAAACAAACAGTCCTTCAACCCCCTCAATACTCCTCTCTCTCTCTCTCCCTCCAAACAAACAGTCCTTCAACCCCCTCAACACTCCTCTCTCTCTCTCTTCCAACAAGCAGTCCTTCAACCCCCTCAATACTCCCCTCTCTCTCTCTCTCCCAACAAACAGTCCTTCAACCCCCTCAATACTCCCTCTCTCTCTCTCTCTCTCCAACAAACAGTCCTTCAACCCCTCAATACTCCTCTCTCTCTCTCTCTCTCTCTCTCTCTCTCTCCCAACAAACAGTCCTTCAACCCCCTCAATACTCCCTCTCTCTCTCTCTCTCTCTCTCTCTCTCTCTCCCAACAAACAGTCCTTCAACCCCCTCAATACTCCCTCTCTCTCTCTCTCTCTCTCTCTTCCAACAAACAGTCCTTCAACCCCCTCAATACTCCTCTCTCTCTCTCTCTCTCTCTCTCGCTCTCTATCTCTCCCAACAAACAGTCCTTCAACCCCCTCAATACTCCTCTCTCTCTCTCTCTTCCAACAAACAGTCCTTCAACCCCCTCAATACTCCTCTCTCTCTCTCTCTCTCTCTCTCTCTTCCAACAAACAGTCCTTCAACCCCCTCAATACTCCTCTCTCTCTCTCTTCCAACAAGCAGTCCTTCAACCCCCTCAATACTCCTCTCTCTCTCTCTCTCCAACAAGCAGTCCTTCAACCCCCTCAATACTCCCTCTCTCTCTCTCTCTCTCTCTCTCTCCAACAAACAGTCCTTCAACCCCCTCAAAACTCCCCTCTCTCTCTCTCTTCCAACAAGCAGTCCTTCAACCCCCTCAATACTCCTCTCTCTCTCTCTCTTCCAACAAGCAGTCCTTCAACCCCCTCAATACTCCCTCTCTCTCTCTCTCTCTCTCCCAACAAACAGTCCTTCAACCCCCTCAATACTCCTCTCTCTCTCTCTCTCTCTCTCTCTCTTCCAACAAACAGTCCTTCAACCCCCTCAATACTCCCTCTCTCTCTCTCTCTCTCTCTCTCTCTCTCTCTCCAACAAACAGTCCTTCAACCCCCTCAATACTCCTCTCTCTCTCTCTCTCTCTCCAACAAACAGTCCTTCAACCCCCTCAATACTCCCTCTCTCTCTCTCTCTCTCTCTCTCTCTCTCTCCAACAAACAGTCCTTCAACCCCCTCAATACTCCTCTCTCTCTCTCTTCCAACAAACAGTCCTTCAACCCCCTCAATACTCCTCTCTCTCTCTCTCTCTCTCTCTCTCTTCCAACAAACAGTCCTTCAACCCCTTCAATACTCCTCTCTCTCTCTTCCAACAAGCAGTCCTTCAACCCCCTCAATACTCCCTCTCTCTCTCTCTCTCTCTCTCTCTCTTCCAACAAGCAGTCCTTCAACCCCCTCAATACTCCCCTCTCTCTCTCTCTTCCAACAAGCAGTCCTTCAACCCCCTCAATACTCCTCTCTCTCTCTCTCTTCCAACAAGCAGTCCTTCAACCCCCTCAATACACCCTCTCTCTCTCCTCTCTCTTCCAACAAGCAGTCCTTCAACCCCCTCAATACTCCTCTCTCTCTCTCTTCCAACAAGCAGTCCTTCAACCCCCTCAATACTCCTCTCTCTCTCTCTCTCTCTCTCTCTCTCTCTCTCCAAACAAACAGTCCTTCAACCCCCTCAATACTCCCCTCTCTCTCTCTCTCTCTCTCTCTCTCCAAACAAACAGTCCTTCAACCCCCTCAATACTCCTCTCTCTCTCTCTTCCAACAAGCAGTCCTTCAACCCCCTCAATACTCCCCTCTCTCTCTCTCTCTCTCTCTCTCTCTCCCAACAAACAGTCCTTCAACCCCCTCAATACTCCTCTCTCTCTCTCTTCCAACAAGCAGTCCTTCAACCCCCTCAATACTCCTCTCTCTCTCTCTCTCTCCCAACAAGCAGTCCTTCAACCCCCTCAATACTCCCTCTCTCTCTCTCTCTCTCTCTCTCTCAACAAACAGTCCTTCAACCCCCTCAATACTCCTCTCTCTCTCTCTCTTCCAACAAGCAGTCCTTCAACCCCCTCAATACTCCCTCTCTCTCTCTCTCTCTCTCTCCCAACAAACAGTCCTTCAACCCCCTCAATACTCCTCTCTCTCTCTCTCTTCCAACAAGCAGTCCTTCAACCCCCTCAATACTCCCCTCTCTCTCTCTCTCTCTCTCTCTCTCTCTCTCTTCCAACAAACAGTCCTTCAACCCCCTCAATACTCCTTTCTCTCTCTCTCTCTCTCTCTCTCTCTCTCTCTCTGCAAACAAGCAGTCCTTCAACCCCCTCAATACTCCTCTCTCTCTCTCTCTCAACAAGCAGTCCTTCAACCCCCTCAATACTCCTCTCTCTCTCTCTCTCTCTCTCTCTCTCCAACAAGCAGTCCTTCAACCCCCTCAATACTCCCTCTCTCTCTCTCTCTCTCTCTCAACACTTCCAACAAACAGTCCTTCAACCCCCTCAATACTCCTCTCTCTCTCTCGCCCAACAAACAGTCCTTCAACCCCCTCAATACTCCTCTCTCTCTCTCTCTCCCAACAAACAGTCCTTCAACCCCCTCAATACTCCTCTCTCTCTCTCGCCCAACAAACAGTCCTTCAACCCCCTCAATACTCCTCTCTCTCTCTCTCTCTCCCAACAAACAGTCCTTCAACCCCCTCAATACTCCTCTCTCTCTCTCTTCCAACAAACAGTCCTTCAACCCCCCTCAATACTCCTCTCTCTCTCTCTCTCTCGCTCTCCCAACAAACAGTCCTTCAACCCCCTCAATACTCCTCTCTCTCTCTCTCTCTCTCTCTTCCAACAAACAGTCCTTCAACCCCTCAATACTCCTCTCTCTCTCTTCCAACAAGCAGTCCTTCAACCCCCTCAATACTCTCTCTCTCTCTCTCTCTCTCTCTCTCTCTCTCCCAACAAACAGTCCTTCAACCCCCTCAATACTCCTCTCTCTCTCTCTCTTCCAACAAGCAGTCCTTCAACCCCCTCAATACTCCCCTCTCTCTCTCTCTCTCTCTCTCTCTCTCTCTCTCTCTCTCTCTTCCAACAAACAGTCATTCAACCCCCTCAATACTCCTCTCTCTCTCTCTCTCTCTCTCTCTCTCTCTCTCTCTCTGCAAACAAGCAGTCCTTCAACCCCCTCAATACTCCTCTCTCTCTCTCTCTCTCTCAAC
The DNA here is from genome assembly GCF_965601325.2 of Salmo salar. Lineage (NCBI taxonomy): Eukaryota > Metazoa > Chordata > Actinopteri > Salmoniformes > Salmonidae > Salmo > Salmo salar. The sequence goes on from NC_138297.1 coordinate 67,463,401, forward strand.
AAGCAGTCCTTCAACCCCCTCAATACTCCTCTCTCTCTCTCTCTCTCTCTCTCTCTCTTCCAACAAGCAGTCCTTCAACCCCCTCAATACTCCCTCTCTCTCTCTCTCTCTCTCTCTCAACACTTCCAACAAACAGTCCTTCAACCCCCTCAATACTCCTCTCTCTCTCTCGCCCAACAAACAGTCCTTCAACCCCCTCAATACTCCTCTCTCTCTCTCTCTCCCAACAAACAGTCCTTCAACCCCCTCAATACTCCTCTCTCTCTCTCGCCCAACAAACAGTCCTTCAACCCCCTCAATACTCCTCTCTCTCTCTCTCTCCTCTCTCTCCCAACAAACAGTCCTTCAACCCCCTCAATACTCCTCTCTCTCTCTCTTCCAACAAACAGTCCTTCAACCCCCTCAATACTCCTCTCTCTCTCTCTCTCTCGCTCCTCCCAACAAACAGTCCTTCAACCCCCTCAATACTCCTCTCTCTCTCTCTCTCTCTCTTCCAACAAACAGTCCTTCAACCCCTTCAATACTCCTCTCTCTCTCTTCCAACAAGCAGTCCTTCAACCCCCTCAATACTCCCTCTCTCTCTCTCTCTCTCTCTTCTCTCTCTCTTCCAACAAGCAGTCCTTCAACCCCCTTAATACTACTCTCTCTCTCTTTCAACAAGCAGTCCTTAAACCCCTTCAATACTCCTCTCTCTCTCTCTCTCTTCCAACAAGCAGTCCTTCAACCCCCTCAATACTCCTCTCTCTCTCTCTCTCTCTCTCTCTCTCTCCCAACAAACAGTCCTTCAACCCCCTCAATACTCCTCTCTCTCTCTCTCTCTTCCAACAAACAGTCCTTCAACCCCTTCAATACTCCTCTCTCTCTCTTCCAACAAGCAGTCCTTCAACCCCCTCAATACTCCCCTCTCTCTCTCTCTCTCTCTCTCTTCCAACAAGCAGTCCTTCAACCCCCTTAATACTACTCTCTCTCTCTTTCAACAAGCAGTCCTTCAACCCCCTCAATACTCCTCTCTCTCTCTCTCTCTCCCAACAAACAGTCCTTCAACCCCCTCAATACTCCTCTCTCTCTCTCTCTCTCTCTCTTCCAACAAACAGTCCTTCAACCCCCTCAATACTCCTCTCTCTCTCTTCCAACAAGCAGTCCTTCAACCCCCTCAATACTCCCTCTCTCTCTCTCTCTCTCTCTCTCTCTCTCTCTTCCAACAAGCAGTCCTTCAACCCCCTCAATACTCCCCTCTCTCTCTCTCTCTCTCTCTCTCCAAACAAACACTCCTTCAACCCCCTCAACACTCCTCTCTCTCTCTCTTCCAACAAGCAGTCCTTCAACCCCCTCAATACTCCCTCTCTCTCTCTCTCTCTTCCAACAAGCAGTCCTTCAACCCCCTCAATACTCCTCTCTCTCTCTCTCTCTCTCTCTCTCTCCAACAAACAGTCCTTCAACCCCCTCAATACTCCTCTCTCTCTCTCTCTCTCTCTCAACAAACAGTCCTTCAACCCCCTCAATACTCCTCTCTCTCTCTCTCTCTCTCTCTTGCTCTCTCTCTCTATCTCTCCCAACAAACAGTCCTTCAACCCCCTCAATACTCCTCTCTCTCTCTCTCTCTCTCTCCAACAAACAGTCCTTCAACCCCCTCAATACTCCTCTCTCTCTCTTCCAACAAGCAGTCCTTCAACCCCCTCAATACTCCTCTCTCTCTCTCTCTCTCTCTCTCTCTTCCAACAAGCAGTCCTTCAACCCCCTCAAACTCCCCTCTCTCTCTCTCTTCCAACAAGCAGTCCTTCAACCCCCTTAATACTACTCTCTCTCTCTCTCTCCCTTCCAACAAGCAGTCCTTAAACCCCTTCAATACTCCTCTCTCTCTCTCTCTCTTCCAACAAGCAGTCCTTCAACCCCCTCAATACTCCCCTCTCCCTCTCTCGCTCTCTCTCTTCCAACAAGCAGTCCTTCAACCCCCTCAATACTCCTCTCTCTCTCTCTTCCAACAAGCAGTCCTTCAACCCCCTCAATACTCCTCCTCTCTCTCTCTCTCTCTCTCTCTCTCTCTCTCTCTCTCTCCAAACAAACAGTCCTTCAACCCCCTCAATAATCCCCTCTCTCTCTCACTCTCTCTCTCTCTCTCTCTCTCCAAACAAACAGTCCTTCAACCCCCTCAACACTCCTCTCTCTCTCTCTTCCAACAAGCAGTCCTTCAACCCCCTCAATATTCCCTCTCTCTCTCTCTCTCTCTCTCTCTCTCTCTCTCCCAAACAAACAGTCCTTCAACCCCCTCAATACTCCTCTCTCTCTCTCTCTCTCTCTCTCTCCAAACAAACAGTCCTTCAATCCCCTCAATACTCCTCTCTCTCTCTCTTCCAACAAGCAGTCCTTCAACCCCCTCAATACTCCCTCTCTCTCTCTCTCTCTCTTCTCTCTCTCTCCAACAAGCAGTCCTTCAACCCCCTCAATACTCCTCTCTCTCTCTCTTCCAACAAGCAGTCCTTCAACCCCCTCAATACTCCTCTCTCTCTCTCTCTCTTCCAACAAACAGTCCTTCAACCCCCTCAATACTCCTCTCTCTCTCTCTCTTCCAACAAGCAGTCCTTCAACCCCCTCAATACTCCCTCTCTCTCTCTCTCTCTCTCTCTCTCTTCTCTCTCCAACAAACAGTCCTTCAACCCCCTCAATACTCCTTTCTCTCTCTCTCTCTCTCTCTCTCTCTCTCTCTGCAAACAAGCAGTCCTTCAACCCCCTCAATACTCCTCTCTCTCTCTCTCTCCCAACAAGCAGTCCTTCAACCCCCTCAATACTCCTCTCTCTCTCTCTCTCTCTCTCTCTCTCTTCCAACAAGCAGTCCTTCAACCCCCTCAATACTCCCTCTCTCTCTCTCTCTCTCTCTCTCTCACACTTCCAACAAACAGTCCTTCAACCCCCTCAATACTCCTCTCTCTCTCTCGCCCAACAAACAGTCCTTCAACCCCCTCAATACTCCTCTCTCTCTCTCTCTCCAACAAACAGTCCTTCAACCCCCTCAATACTCCTCTCTCTCTCTCGCCCAACAAACAGTCCTTCAACCCCCTCAATACTCCTCTCTCTCTCTCTCTCTCTCAACAAACAGTCCTTCAACCCCCTCAATACTCCTCTCTCTCTCTCTTCCAACAAACAGTCCTTCAACCCCCTCAATACTCCTCTCTCTCTCTCTCTCTCTCTCCCAACAAACAGTCCTTCAACCCCCTCAATACTCCTCTCTCTCTCTCTCTCTCTCTCCAACAAACAGTCCTTCAACCCCTTCAATACTCCTCTCTCTCTCTTCCAACAAGCAGTCCTTCAACCCCCTCAATACTCCCTCTCTCTCTCTCTCTCTCTCTTCTCTCTCTCTTCCAACAAGCAGTCCTTCAACCCCCTTAATACTACTCTCTCTCTCTTTCAACAAGCAGTCCTTAAACCCCTTCAATACTCCTCTCTCTCTCTCTCTCTTCCAACAAGCAGTCCTTCAACCCCCTCAATACTCCTCTCTCTCTCTCTCTCTCTCTCTCTCTCCCAACAAACAGTCCTTCAACCCCCTCAATACCCTCCTCTCTCTCTCTCTCTTCCAACAAACAGTCCTTCAACCCCCTCAATACTCCTCTCTCTCTCTTCCAACAAGCAGTCCTTCAACCCCCTCAATACTCCCTCTCTCTCTCTCTCTCTCTCTCTCTCTCCAACAAGCAGTCCTTCAACCCCCTCAATACTCCTCTCTCTCTCTTTCAACAAGCAGTCCTTCAACCCCCTCAATACTCCCCTCTCTCTCTCTCTCCCAACAAACAGTCCTTCAACCCCCTCAATACTCCTCTCTCTCTCTCTCTCTCTTCCAACAAGCAGTCCTTCAACCCCCTCAATACTCCCCTCTCTCTCTCTCTCTCTCTCTCTCTTCCAACAAGCAGTCCTTCAACCCCCTCAATACTCCCCTCTCTCTCTCTCTCTCTCTCTCTCCAAACAAACAGTCCTTCAACCCCCTCAATACTCCTCTCTCTCTCTCTCTTCCAACAAGCAGTCCTTCAACCCCCTCAATACTCCCTCTCTCTCTCTCTCTCTTCCAACAAGCAGTCCTTCAACCCCCTCAATACTCCTCTCTCTCTCTCTCTCTCTCTCTCCAACAAACAGTCCTTCAACCCCCTCAATACTCCCCTCTCTCTCTCTCTCTCTCTCTCCCAACAAACAGTCCTTCAACCCCCTCAATACTCCTCTCTCTCTCTCTCTCTCTCTCTCTTCCAACAAACAGTCCTTCAACCCCCTCAATACTCCTCTCTCTCTCTCTCTCTCTCTCTCTCTTCCAACAAACAGTCCTTCAACCCCCTCAATACTCCTCTCTCTCTCTCTCTCTCTCTTCCAACAAACAGTCCTTCAACCCCCTCAATACTCCTCTCTCTCTCTTCCAACAAGCAGTCCTTCAACCCCCTCAATACTCCTCTCTCTCTCTCTCTCTCTCTCTCTCTCAACAAGCAGTCCTTCAACCCCCTCAAACTCCCCTCTCTCTCTCTCTTCCAACAAGCAGTCCTTCAACCCCCTTAATACTACTCTCTCTCTCTCTCTCTCTTCCAACAAGCAGTCCTTAAACCCCTTCAATACTCCTCTCTCTCTCTCTCTCTTCCAACAAGCAGTCCTTCAACCCCCTCAATACTCCCCTCTCCCTCTCTCGCTCTCTCTCTTCCAACAAGCAGTCCTTCAACCCCCTCAATACTCCTCTCTCTCTCTCTTCCAACAAGCAGTACTTCAACCCCCTCAATACTCCCTCTCTCTCTCTCTCTCTCTCTCTCTCTCTCTCTCTCTCTCTCTCTCCAAACAAACAGTCCTTCAACCCCCTCAATATCCCCTCTCTCTCTCACTCTCTCTCTCTCTCTCTCTCCAAACAAACAGTCCTTCAACCCCCTCAACACTCCTCTCTCTCTCTCTTCCAACAAGCAGTCCTTCAACCCCCTCAATATTCCCTCTCTCTCTCTCTCTCTCTCTCTCTCTCTCTCTCCAAACAAACAGTCCTTCAACCCCCTCAATACTCCCTCTCTCTCTCTCTCTCTCTCCAAACAAACAGTCCTTCAATCCCCTCAATACTCCTCTCTCTCTCTCTCTTCCAACAAGCAGCCCTTCAACCCCCTCAATACTCCTCTCTCTCTCTCTCTCTCTCTCTCTCTCTCTATCTCTCTCCCAACAAACAGTCCTTCAACCCCCTCAATACTCCTCTCTCTCTCTCTCTTCCAACAAGCAGCCCTTCAACCCCCTCAATACTCCCTCTCTCTCTCTCTCTCTCTCTCTCTCTATCTCTCTCCCAACAAACAGTCCTTCAACCCCCTCAATACTCCCTCTCTCTCTCTCTCTCTCTCTCTCTCTCTCTCCAACAAACAGTCCTTCAACCCCCTCAATACTCCCTCTCTCTCTCTCTCTCTCTCTCTCTCTCTCTCTCTTCCAACAAACAGTCCTTCAACCCCCTCAATACTCCTTTCTCTCCTCTCTCTCTCTCTCTCTCTCTCTCTCTCTGCAAACAAGCAGTCCTTCAACCCCCTCAATACTCCCTCTCTCTCTCTCTCTCTCTCTCAACAAGCAGTCCTTCAACCCCCTCAATACTCCTTTCTCTCTCTCTTCCAACAAGCAGTCCTTCAACCCCCTCAATACTCCTCTCTCTCTCTCTCTCTCTCTCTCTCCAACAAACAGTCCTTCAACCCCCTCAATACTCCTCTCTCTCTCTCTCTCTCCAACAAACAGTCCTTCAACCCCCTCAATACTCCTCTCTCTCTCTCTCTCTCTCTCTCTCTCTTCCAACAAACAGTCCTTCAACCCCCTCAATACTCCTCTCTCTCTCTCCCAACAAACAGTCCTTCAACCCACTCAATACTCCTCTCTCTCTCTCTCCTCTCCTCTCTCTCCCAACAAACAGTCCTTCAACCCCCTCAATACTCCTCTCTCTCTCTCTCTTCCAACAAACAGTCCTTCAACCCCCTCAATACTCCTCTCTCTCTCTCTCTCTCGCTCTCTCTCTCTATCTCTCCCAACAAACAGTCCTTCAACCCCCTCAACACTCCTCTCTCTCTCTCTCTCTCTCCAACAAACAGTCCTTCAACCCCTTCAATACTCCTCTCTCTCTCTTCCAACAAGCAGTCCTTCAACCCCCTCAATACTCCCTCTCTCTCTCTCTCTCTCTCTCTCCAACAAGCAGTCCTTCAACCCCCTCAATACTCCCCTCTCTCTCTCTCTTCCAACAAGCAGTCCTTCAACCCCCTTAATACTACTCTCTCTCTCTCTTTCAACAAGCAGTCCTTAAACCCCTTCAATACTCCTCTCTCTCTCTCTCTCTTCCAACAAGCAGTCCTTCAACCCCCTCAATACTCCCCTCTCTCTCTCTCTCTCTCCCTTCCAACAAGCAGTCCTTCAACCCCCTCAATACTCCTCTCTCTCTCTCTTCCAACAAGCAGTCCTTCAACCCCCTCAATACTCCCCTCTCTCTCTCTCTCTCTCTCTCTTCCAACAAGCAGTCCTTCAACCCCCTCAATACTCCTCTCTCTCTCTCTTCCAACAAGCAGTCCTTCAACCCCCTCAATACTCCCCTCTCTCTCTCTCTCTCTCTCTCTCTCCAAACAAACAGTCCTTCAACCCCCTCAATACTCCCCTCTCTCCCTCTCTCTCTCTCTCTCTCTCTCTCCAAACAAACAGTCCTTCAACCCCCTCAACACTCCTCTCTCTCCTCTCTCTCTCTCTCTCTCTCTCTCTCTCTCTCTTCCAACAAGCAGTCCTTCAACCCCCTCAATACTCCCCTCTCTCTCTCTCTCCAACAAACAGTCCTTCAACCCCCTCAATACTCCCTCTCTCTCTCTCTCTCTCTCTCTCTTCCAACAAGCAGTCCTTCAACCCCCTCAATACTCCCTCTCTCTCTCTCTCTCTCTCTCCAACAAACAGTCCTTCAACCCCCTCAATACTCCTCTCTCTCTCTCTTCCAACAAGCAGTCCTTCAACCCCCTCAATACTCCCTCTCTCTCTCTCTCTCTCTCTCTCTCTCTCTCCCAACAAACAGTCCTTCAACCCCCTCAATACTCCTCTCTCTCTCTCTCTCTTCCAACAAGCAGTCCTTCAACCCCCTCAATACTCCCTCTCTCTCTCTCTCTCTCTCTCTCTCTCCAACAAACAGTCCTTCAACCCCCTCAATACTCCTTTCTCTCTCTCTCTCTCTCTCTCTCTCTCTCTGCAAACAAGCAGTCCTTCAACCCCCTCAATACTCCTCTCTCTCTCTCTCTCTCAACAAGCAGTCCTTCAACCCCCTCAATACTCCTCTCTCTCTCTCTTCCAACAAGCAGTCCTTCAACCCCCTCAATACTCCCTCTCTCTCTCTCTCTCTCTCCCAACAAACAGTCCTTCAACCCCCTCAATACTCCTCTCTCTCTCTCTCTCCCAACAAACAGTCCTTCAACCCCCTCAATACTCCCTCTCTCTCTCTCTCTCTCCCAACAAACAGTCCTTCAACCCCTCAATACTCCTCTCTCTCTCTCCCAACAAACAGTCCTTCAACCCCCTCAATACTCCTCTCTCTCTCTCTCTCTCTCTCTCCAACAAACAGTCCTTCAACCCCTCAATACTCCTCTCTCTCTCTTCCAACAAGCAGTCCTTCAACCCCCTCAATACTCCTCTCTCTCTCTCTCTCTCTCTCTCTCTCTCTCCAACAAGCAGTCCTTCAACCCCCTCAATACTCCCCTCTCTCTCTCTCTTCCAACAAGCAGTCCTTCAACCCCCTTAATACTACTCTCTCTCTCTCTTCAACAAGCAGTCCTTAAACCCCTTCAATACTCCTCTCTCTCTCTCTCTCTTCCAACAAGCAGTCCTTCAACCCCCTCAATACTCCCCTCTCTCTCTCTCTCTCTCTCCCTTCCAACAAGCAGTCCTTCAACCCCCTCAATACTCCTCTCTCTCTCTCTTCCAACAAGCAGTCCTTCAACCCCCTCAATACTCCTTCCCCTCCCTCTCTCTCTCTCTCTCTCTCTCTCTCTCTCTCTCTCTCCAAACAAACAGTCCTTCAACCCCCTCAATACTCCCCTCTCTCTCTCTCTCTCTCTCTCTCTCTCTCTCCAAACAAACAGTCCTTCAACCCCCTCAAACTCACTCTCTCTCTCTCTCTCTCTCCAACAAGCAGTCCTTCAACCCCCTCAATACTCCCCTCTCTCTCTCTCTCCCAACAAACAGTCCTTCAACCCCCTCAATACTCCTCTCTCTCTCTCTTTCTCTCTCTCTCTTCCAACAAGCAGTCCTTCAACCCCCTCAATACTCCCTCTCTCTCTCTCTCTCTCTCTCTCTCTCCCAACAAACAGTCCTTCAACCCCCTCAATACTCCTCTCTCTCTCTCTCTCTCCCAACAAGCAGTCCTTCAACCCCCTCAATACTCCCTCTCTCTCTCTCTCTCTCTCTCTCTCTTCCAACAAACAGTCCTTCAACCCCCTCAATACTCCTCTCTCTCTCTCTCTCTCTCTCTCTCTCTCTCTCTCTTCCAACAAGCAGTCCTTCAACCCCCTCAATACTCCTCTCTCTCTCTCTCTCAACAAGCAGTCCTTCAACCCCCTCAATACTCCTCTCTCTCTCTCTTCCAACAAGCAGTCCTTCAACCCCCTCAATACTCCCTCTCTCTCTCTCTCTCTCTCTTCCAACAAGCAGTCCTTCAACCCCCTCAATACTCCTCTCTCTCTCTCTCTCTCCCAACAAGCAGTCCTTCAACCCCCTCAATACTCCCCTCTCTCTCTCTCTCTCTCTCTCTCCTTCCAACAAGCAGTCCTTCAACCCCCTCAATACTCCTCTCTCTCTCTCTCCAACAAGCAGTCCTTCAACCCCCTCAATACTCCTCTCTCTCTCTCTCTCTCTCTCTCTCCCAACAAACAGTCCTTCAACCCCCTCAATACTCCTCTCTCTCTCTCTTCCAACAAGCAGTCCTTCAACCCCCTCAATACTCCTCTCTCTCTCTCTCTCTCTCTCTCTCCAACAAACAGTCCTTCAACCCCCTCAATACTCCCCCTCTCTCTCTCTCTCTCTCTCTCCCAACAAGCAGTCCTTCAACCCCTCAATACTCCCCTCTCTCTCTCTCTTCCAACAAGCAGTCCTTCAACCCCCTCAATACTCCTCTCTCTCTCTCTCTCTCTCTCTCTCTCTCTCTCTCCAACAAGCAGTCCTTCAACCCCCTCAATACTCCTCTCTCTCTCTCTCTCTCTCTCTCCAACAAGCAGTCCTTCAACCCCCTCAATACTCCTCTCTCTCTCTCTTCCAACAAGCAGTCCTTCAACCCCCTCAATACTCCTCTCTCTCTCTCTCTCTCTCTCCAACAAACAGTCCTTCAACCCCCTCAATACTCCTCTCTCTCTCTCTCTCTCTCCCAACAAGCAGTCCTTCAACCCCCTCAATACTCCTCTCTCTCTCTCTCTCTCTCTCTCTCTCCAACAAACAGTCCTTCAACCCCCTCAATACTCCCTCTCTCTCTCTCTTCCAACAAGCAGTCCTTCAACCCCCTCAATACTCCTCTCTCTCTCTCTCTCTCCCAACAAACAGTCCTTCAACCCCCTCAATACTCCTCTCTCTCTCTCTCTTCCAACAAACAGTCCTTCAACCCCCTCAATACTCCTCTCTCTCTCTCTCTCTCTCTCTCTCTCCCAACAAACAGTCCTTCAACCCCCTCAATACTCCCCCTCCTCTCTCTCTCTCTCTCCAACAAACAGTCCTTCAACCCCTTCAATACTCCTCTCTCTCTCTTCCAACAAGCAGTCCTTCAACCCCTTCAATACTCCTCTCTCTCTCTTCCAACAAGCAGTCCTTCAACCCCCTCAATACTCCCCTCTCTCTCTCTCTTCCAACAAGCAGTCCTTCAACCCCCTTAATACTCCCTCTCTCTCTCTCTTCCAACAAGCAGTCCTTAAACCCCTTCAATACTCCTCTCTCTCTCTCTCTCTCTCTCTCCAACAAGCAGTCCTTCAACCCCCTCAATACTCCCCTCTCTCTCTCTCTCTCTCTCCCTTCCAACAAGCAGTCCTTCAACCCCCTCAATACTCCTCTCTCTCTCTCTTCCAACAAGCAGTCCTTCAACCCCCTCAATACTCCCCTCTCTCTCTCTCTCTCTCTCTCTCTCCAACAAGCAGTCCTTCAACCCCCTCAATACTCCTCTCTCTCTCTCTTCCAACAAGCAGTCCTTCAACCCCCTCAATACTCCCCTCTCTCTCTCTCTCTCTCTCTCTCTCCAAACAAACAGTCCTTCAACCCCCTCAATACCCCCCCTCTCTCTCTCTCTCTCTTCCAACAAGCAGTCCTTCAACCCCCTCAACACTCCTCTCTCTCTCTTCCAACAAGCAGTCCTTCAACCCCCTCAATACCCCCCCTCTCTCTCTCTCTCTCTCTTCCAACAAGCAGTCCTTCAACCCCCTCAATACTCCTCTCTCTCTCTCTTCCAACAAGCAGTCCTTCAACCCCCTCAATACTCCCCTCTCTCTCTCTCTCTCCTCTCTCTCTCCCAACAAGCAGTCCTTCAACCCCCTCAATACTCCTCTCTCTCTCTCTCCCAACAAACAGTCCTTCAACCCCCTCAATACTCCTCTCTCTCTCTCTCTCTCTCTCTCTCTCTCTCAACAAACAGTCCTTCAACCCCCTCAATACTCCTCTCTCTCTCTCTCTCTCCAACAAGCAGTCCTTCAACCCCCTCAATACTCCCCTCTCTCTCTCTTCCAACAAACAGTCCTTCAACCCCCTCAATACTCCTCTCTCTCTCTCTTTCTCTCTCTCTCCAAACAAACAGTCCTTCAACCCCCTCAATACTCCTCTCTCTCTCTCTCTCTCTCTCTCTCTCTTCCAACAAGCAGTCCTTCAACCCCCTCAATACTCCCTCTCTCTCTCTCTCTCTCTCTCTCCAACAAACAGTCCTTCAACCCCCTCAATACTCCTCTCTCTCTCTCTCCCAACAAGCAGTCCTTCAACCCCCTCAATACCCCCTCTCTCTCTCTCTCTCTCTCTCTTCCAACAAGCAGTCCTTCAACCCCTCAATACTCCTCTCTCTCTCTCTTCCAACAAGCAGTCCTTCAACCCCCTCAATACTCCTCTCTCTCTCTCTCTCTCTCTCTCTCTCTCCAACAAACAGTCCTTCAACCCCCTCAATACTCCCTCTCTCTCTCTCTCTCTCTCTTCCAACAAACAGTCCTTCAACCCCCTCAATACTCCTCTCTCTCTCTTCCAACAAGCAGTCCTTCAACCCCCTCAATACCCCCCTCTCTCTCTCTCTCTCTCTCCCAACAAGCAGTCCTTCAACCCCCTCAATACTCCTCTCTCTCTCTCTTCCAACAAGCAGTCCTTCAACCCCCTCAATACTCCCTCTCTCTCTCTCTCTCTCTCTCTCTCTCTCTCCAACAAGCAGTCCTTCAACCCCCTCAATACTCCTCTCTCTCTCTCTTCCAACAAGCAGTCCTTCAACCCCCTCAATACTCCTCTCTCTCTCTCTCTCTCTCTCTCTCTCTCTCCAACAAACAGTCCTTCAACCCCCTCAATACTCCTCTCTCTCTCTCTCTCTCTCTCTTCCAACAAACAGTCCTTCAACCCCTTCAATACTCCTCTCTCTCTCTTCCAACAAGCAGTCCTTCAACCCCCTCAATACTCCCTCTCTCTCTCTCTTCCAACAAGCAGTCCTTCAACCCCCTCAATACTCCCCTCTCTCTCTCTCTTCCAACAAGCAGTCCTTCAACCCCCTTAATACTCCTCTCTCTCTCTCTCTCTTCCAACAAGCAGTCCTTAAACCCCTTCAATACTCCTCTCTCTCTCTCTCTCTCTCTCTCTCTTCCAACAAGCAGTCCTTCAACCCCCTCAATACTCCCCTCTCTCTCTCTCTCTCTCTCTCCCTTCCAACAAGCAGTCCTTCAACCCCCTCAATACTCCCTCTCTCTCTCTTCCAACAAGCAGTCCTTCAACCCCCTCAATACTCCCCTCTCTCTCTCTCTCTCTCTCTCTCTTCCAACAAGCAGTCCTTCAACCCCCTCAATACTCCTCTCTCTCTCTCTTCCAACAAGCAGTCCTTCAACCCCCTCAATACTCCCCCCCTCTCTCTCTCTCTCTCTCCAAACAAACAGTCCTTCAACCCCCTCAATACCCCCCCCTCTCTCTCTCTCTCTCTCTTCCAACAAGCAGTCCTTCAACCCCCTCAACACTCCTCTCTCTCTCTCTCCCAACAAGCAGTCCTTCAACCCCCTCAATACTCCCCTCTCTCTCTCTCTCTCTCTCCAACAAACAGTCCTTCAACCCCCTCAATACTCCTCTCTCTCTCTCTTCCAACAAGCAGTCCTTCAACCCCCTCAATACTCCTCTCTCTCTCTCTCTCTCTCTCGCTCTCTCTCTCTCTCTCCCAACAAGCAGTCCTTCAACCCCCTCAATACTCCCTCTCTCTCTCTCTCTTCCAACAAGCAGTCCTTCAACCCCCTCAATACTCCCTCTCTCTCTCTCTCTCTCTCTCTCTCCAACAAACAGTCCTTCAACCCCCTCAATACTCCCTCTCTCTCTCTCTCTCTCTCTCCAACAAACAGTCCTTCAACCCCCTCAATACTCCCCCCTCTCTCTCTCTCTCTCCCAACAAACAGTCCTTCAACCCCCTCAATACTCCTCTCTCTCTCTCTCTCTCTCTCTCTCTCTTCCAACAAACAGTCCTTCAACCCCCTCAATACTCCTCTCTCTCTCTCCTCTCTCTCTCTCTCTCTCTTCCAACAAACAGTCCTTCAACCCCCTCAATACTCCTCTCTCTCTCTTCCAACAAGCAGTCCTTCAACCCCCTCAATACTCCTCTCTCTCTCTCTCCAACAAGCAGTCCTTCAACCCCCTCAATACTCCTCTCTCTCTCTCTCTCTCTTCCAACAAGCAGTCCTTAACCCCCTCAATACTCCTCTCTCTCTCCCTTCCAACAAGCCGTCCTTCAACCCCCTCAATACTCCCTCTCTCTCTCTCTCTCGCTCTCTCTCCCTCCAACAAGCAGTCCTTCAACCCCCTCAATACTCCCTCTCTCTCTCTCTTCCAACAAGCAGTCCTTCAACCCCCTCAATACTCCCCTCTCTCTCTCTCTCTATCTCTCTCTCTCTCTCAACAAACAGTCCTTCAACCCCCTCAATACTCCTCTCTCTCTCTCTCTCTCTTCCAACAAGCAGTCCTTCAACCCCCTCAATACTCCCTCTCTCTCTCTCTTTCTCTCTCTCTCCAAACAAACAGTCCTTCAACCCCCTCAATACTCCTCTCTCTCTCTCTCTCTCTCTCTCTTCCAACAAGCAGTCCTTCAACACCCTCAATACTCCTCTCTCTCTCTCTCTCTCTCTCCTCTCTCTCTCTCTCTCTCTCTCTCTCTCTCTCTCTCTCCTCTCTCTCTCTCTCTGTCTCTCTCTCTCTCTCTCTCTCTCTCTCTCTCTCTCTCTCTCTCTCTTCCAACAAGCAGTTCTTCAACCCAAATAATCACGTGATCTATCATGATCTTCCACATGTTACCTGCCTGTTATGAGACAAATAACACTACCCAGCATCCTTGTTTATGGACCAAATGGCACCCTATTTACTTTATAGTGCACTACTTTTGAGAGGGAACAGGGAAAAGGGTGCCATTTGAGATGTACATTGTATAACTGGAAATACTGTGGTCCACCATGTTTGAGAACAGCACCTGATAAGGAGACATAATATTTGCTTTGCTTTAGACAACAAATGTTATGTTCTCATCAGTTCTGATACTGGGAGGTTTGGGTACATTTAAAGGTCCAATGCAGATGTTTTTAGACATTTTCCCTGCATAACAATTAAGTACCTTACTGAGATTTTGTTTTTACAATTAAAATGGTAAAAAAGAAACAAACATTTGTTCTTAACGAAGATTAATTTCTCAAGCAAGAATTTAGCTAGGACTGTCTGGGAGTGGTCTAAGTGGGGAGGGGAAGACTGAAAATGAGCTGTTATTGGCAGAGAGGTTTGGAACTATCTTTCTTATTGGTCTATTAACTAATTTACTGCTTGGTGATGTCAACAGGCAGGCCAAAACTCCATCCCACCAAAACAGGCTGAAATTTCAGGTGTTTTTTTTCAAATAGCTCTTATACTAAAAGGACATGATCATAATTTTCACAATATTCAACACAGTATTATTCCAACTTCATAGTGTGGAAATGTATATAAAACACAGGAAAATCAATTTTTTGACTGAACTGGGTCTTTAAAGGGCAGCAGACCTGGGTTGAAATAGTATTCGCACCTTGCCCAATCAACAACAGATAAAGTGAATAAAAGGAAACAGCGGTGTAACCCCAGTGTGTCAGGAAGAGGATGTGATGTAAAGACATGTAGATATGGAATACTGGGCCTCCAGCGTGACTCAGCGGTCTAAGGCTCTGCATCGCAGTGCTAGACACTACAGACCTGGGTCGATCGCAGGCTGTGTCACAGCCGGCCGCGACCGGGAGACCAATGAGGCGGTGCACAATTGGCCCAGCGTCGTCCGGGTTAGGGGAGGGTTTGGCCCAGCGTCGTCCGGGTTAGGGGAGGGTTTGGCCGGCAGGGATGTTCTTGTCCCATCGCGGTCTAGTGACTCCTGTGGTGGGCCAGGTGTAATGCACGCTGACACGGTCGCCAGGTGTACAGTGTTTCCTCTGACACATTGGTGCGGCTGGCTTCCTGGTTAAGTGTGCATTGTGTCAAGAAGCAGTGTGGCTTGGCAGGGTCGTGTTTCGGAAGACGCATGGCTCTCGACCTTCATCTCTCCCGAGTCCGTACAGGAGTTGCAGCGATGAGACAAGACTGTAACTACCAATAGGATACCCCGAAATTGGGGAGAAAAGGAGGTAAAAAGTATTTAAAAAATGTAAGGTATGGGATACTGAAAATACAGACAGCCTGCAGGAGTAGAGAGACAGTCTGTCTGTCTGCGATACTGAAAATACAGACAGCCTGCAGGAGTAGAGAGACAGTCTGTCTGTCTGTGATACTGAAAATACAGACAGCCTGCAGGAGCAGAGAGACAGTCTGTCTGTCTGTGAGACTGATAGGAGCCCTGTTGAGGCCTAACAAACATACATATAGACGAGGGTCACATCACAGTGACAGCTGGGCAGAAAACCTGAAATATCAGTCAATATCAGATGGGAAGAAGGTATTTATGTTCCACAACAGATGGGCTATCTGCTGGGCCTGCTACCATACAGCAGGGACAAATAGAAGCAGCTTGGCTGTCTGTGTTGAAACACTGAAATACCACCACTCTACAGAGACAGATATTTAGCTTCACTGCACTTCCCCTGTGTGTGTGTGTGTGTGTGTGTGTGTGTGTGTGTGTGTGTGTGTGTGTGTGTGTGTGTGTGTGTGTGTGTGTGTGTGTGTGTGTGTGTGTGTGTGTGTGTGTGTGTGTGTGTGTGTGTGTGTGTGTGTGTGCGCGCGTGTGCGGGAACAGGGTGAGTGACTGGCATCCAGAGTGACAGTGGAGAGAGAGACACAGAGAGAGAGAGAGACACAGAGAGAGAGAGAGACAGAGAGAGAGAGATGAGAGAGAGAGAGAGAGAGAGAGAGAGAGAGAGAGAGAGAGAGAGAGAGAGAGGTCAGTCATTCCCAGCTAGTAGTTGGTCACACAGCCTGAATGGCTTTGTGACCCTAGCAGCATCCCATTCTACCTCCTTACATTGTAGCTATACAGAAGATAGAGCTGTAGCCTGGGATGCTCCTAGCTATCTCCTTACATTGTAGCTATACAGAAGATAGAGCTGTAGCTAGGAGCATCCCAGGCTACCTCCTTACATTGTAGCTATACAGAAGATAGAGCTGTAGCGAGGAGCATCCCATGCTACCTCCTTACATTGTAGCTATACAGAAGATAGAGCTGTAGCTAGGAGCATCCCAGACTACCTCCTTACATTGTAGCTATACAGAAGATAGAGCTGTAGCTAGGAGCATCCCATGCTACCTCCTTACATTGTAGCTATACAGAAGATAGAGCTGTAGCTAGGAGCATCCCATGCTACCTCCTTACATTGTAGCTATACAGAAGATAGAGCTGTAGCTAGGAGCATCCCAGACTATCTCCTTACAATGTAGCTATACAGAAGATAGAGCTGTAGCTAGGAGCATCCCATGCTACCTCCTTACATTGTAGCTATACAGAAGATAGAGCTGTAGCCTGGGATGCTCCTAGCAATCTCCTTACATTGTAGCTATACAGAAGATAGAGCTGTAGCTAGGAGCATCCCATGCTACCTCCTTACATTGTAGCTATACAGAAGATAGAGCTGTAGCTAGGAGCATCCCATGCTACCTCCTTACATTGTAGCTATACAGAAGATAGAGCTGTAGCTAGGAGTATCCCAGATTACCTCCTTACATTGTAGCTATACAGAAGATAGAGCTGTAGCCTGGGATGCTCCTAGCTATCTCCTTACATTGTAGCTATACAGAAGATAGAGCTGTAGCTAGGAGCATCCCATGCTACCTCCTTACATTGTAGCTATACAGAAGATAGAGCTGTAGCTAGGAGCATCCCATTCTACCTCCTTACATTGTAGCTATACAGAAGATAGAGCTGTAGCCTGGGATGCTCCTAGCTATCTCCTTACATTGTAGCTATACATAATCATTGTGCCATAATCATTGTGCCAATAATCATTGTGCCAATCAATTCACAAAACAATCAATCTATGCATCACTGTGACTGTTTAATTGACTATATCGTCCCTCTCTCCTCAGTGTCCACACGGTGTCAATCAATCAGGTCAATGACTGCAGGACCAGTCCTCATAATATCTGTCCTGTTAAAACCCAGTTCAGGACCAGTCCTCATACTATCTGTCCTGTTAAAACCCAGTTCAGGACCAGTCCTCATAATATCTGTCCTGTTAAAACCCAGTTCAGGACCAGTCCTCATAATGTCTGTCCTGTTAAAACCCAGTTCAGGACCAGTCCTCATAATATCTGTCCTGTTAAAACCCAGTTCAGAATCAGTCCTCATAATATCTGTCCTGTTAAAACCCAGTTCAGTACCAGTCCTCATAATATCTGTCCTGTTAAAACCCAGTTCAGTACCAGTCCTCATAATATCTGTCCTGTTAAAACCCAGTTCAGGACCAGTCCTCATAATATCTGTCCTGTTAAAACCCAGTTCAGGATCAGTCCTCATAATATCTGTCCTGTTAAAACCCAGTTCAGGACCAGTCCTCATAATGTCTGTCCTGTTAAAACCCAGTTCAGTTTTACTCTACTGAGTAAAAACATTGAGCAGGGACATAAAAGCGTTCCCGGAAAGGAAAGTCCCTGAATAAATCAATTCTCTCTCTTTCCAGAAACCAGGCCGCTTTGCCTTCTGAGAAAGTCCCCTATCAAAGAGCAGTTACAGTCAGACATCACCTCATCATTTAACAGCAGCCCAGGTTATCAGCTCCATCTAGAGGCCCAGGTTATCAGCTCCATCTAGAGGCCCAGGTTATCAGCTCCATCTAGTGGCCCAGGTTATCAGCTCCATCTAGAGGCCCAGGTTATCAGCTCCATCTAGAGGCCCAGGTTATCAGCTCCATCTAGAGGCTCCATCTGATATCAGCTCCATCTAGTGGCCCAGGTTATCAGCTCCATCTAGTGGTCCAGGTTATCAGCTCCATCTAGAGACCCAGATTATCAGCTCCATCTAGAGACCCAGGTTATCAGCTCCATCTAGTGGTCCAGGTTATCAGCTCCATCTAGAGACCCAGGTTATCAGCTCCATCTAGTGGCCCAGGTTATCAGCTCCATCTAGTGGTCCAGGTTATCAGCTCCATCTAGAGACCCAGATTATCAGCTCCATCTAGAGACCCAGGTTATCAGCTCCATCTAGTGGTCCAGGTTAACAGCTCCATCTAGTGGCCCAGGTTATCAGCTCCATCTAGTGGTCCAGGTTATCAGCTCCATCTAGAGACCCAGGTTATCAGCTCCATCTAGTGGTCCAGGTTATCAGCTCCATCTAGAGACCCAGGTTATCAGCTCCATCTAGAGGCTCCATCTGATATCAGCTCCATCTAGTGGTCCAGGTTATCAGCTCCATCTAGAGGCCCAGGTTATCAGCTCCATCTAGTGGTCCAGGTTATCAGCTCCATCTAGTGGTCCAGGTTATCAGCTCCATCTAGTGGTCCAGGTTATCAGCTCCATCTAGTGGCCCAGGTTATCAGCTCCATCTAGTGGTCCAGGTTATCAGCTCCATCTAGAGACCCAGGTTATCAGCTCCATCTAGAGACCCAGATTATCAGCTCCATCTAGTGGCCCAGGTTATCAGCTCCATCTAGAGACCCAGGTTATCAGCTCCATCTAGAGGCCCAGGTTATCAGCTCCATCTAGAGCCCCAGGTTATCAGCTCCATCTAGAGGCCCAGGTTATCAGCTCCATCTAGAGGCCCAGGTTATCAGCTCCATCTAGAGGCCCAGGTTATCAGCTCCATAAAGTGGTCCAGGTTATCAGCTCCATCTAGAGGCCCAGGTTATCAGCTCCATCTAGAGGCCCAGGTTATCAGCTCCATCTAGAGACCCAGGTTATCAGCTCCATCTAGAGGCCCAGGTTATCAGCTCCATCTAGTGGCCCAGGTTATCAGCTCCATCTAGTGGTCCAGGTTATCAGCTCCATCTAGAGACCCAGGTTATCAGCTCCATCTAGTGGCCCAGGTTATCAGCTCCATCTATTGGTCCAGGTTGTCAGCTCCATCTATTGGTCCAGGTTATCAGCTCCATCTAGAGACCCAGGTTATCAGCTCCATCTAGTGGTCCAGGTTATCAGCTCCATCTAGAGGCCCAGGTTATCAGCTCCATCTAGAGACCCAGGTTATCAGCTCCATCTAGTGGTCCAGGTTATCAGCTCCATCTAGAGACCCAGGTTATCAGCTCCAACTAGTGGTCCAGGTTATCAGCTCCATCTAGAGACCCAGGTTATCAGCTCCATCTATTGGTCCAGGTTATCAGCTCCATCTAGTGGTCCAGGTTATCAGCTCCATCTAGTGGTCCAGGTTATCAGCTCCATCTAGTGGCCCAGGTTATCAGCTCCATCTAGTGGTCCAGGTTATCAGCTCCATCTAGAGACCCAGGTTATCAGCTCCATCTAGTGGTCCAGGTTATCAGCTCCATCTAGTGACCCAGGTTATCAGCTCCATCTAGTGACCCAGGTTATCAGCTCCATCTAGAGACCCAGGTTATCAGCTCCATCTAGTGGTCCAGGTTATCAGCTCCATCTAGTGGTCCAGGTTATCAGCTCCATCTAGCGACCCAGGTTATCAGCTCCATCTATTGGTCCAGGTTGTCAGCTCCATCTAGAGGCCCAGGTTATCAGCTCCGTCTAGAGACCCAGGTTATCAGCTCCATCTAGAGACCCAGGTTATCAGCTCCATCTAGTGGTCCAGGTTATCAGCTCCATCTAGCGACCCAGGTTATCAGCTCCATCTAGTGACCCAGGTTATCAGCTCCATCTAGAGACCCAGGTTATCAGCTCCATCTATTGAGACCCAGGTTGTCAGCTCCGTCTAGAGGCCCAGGTTGTCAGCTCCGTCTAGAGGCCCAGGTTATCAGCTCCATCTAGAGACCCAGGTTATCAGCTCCATCTAGAGACCCAGGTTATCAGCTCCATCTATTGGTCCAGGTTGTCAGCTCCATCTAGAGGCCCAGGTTATCAGCTCCATCTAGTGGCCCAGGTTATCAGCTCCATCTAGAGACCCAGGTTGTCAGCTCCATCTAGTGGCCCAGGTTATCAGCTCCATCTAGAGACCCAGGTTATCAGCTCCATCTAGAGGCCCAGGTTATCAGCTCCATCTAGAGACCCAGGTTGTCAGCTCCATCTAGAGACCCAGGTTATCAGCTCCATCTAGAGACCCAGGTTATCAGCTCCATCTAGAGACCCAGGTTATCAGCTCCATCTAGAGACCCAGGTTATCAGCTCCATCTAGAGGCCCAGGTTATCAGCTCCATCTAGTGGTCCAGGTTATCAGCTCCATCTAGTGGTCCAGGTTATCAGCTCCATCTAGAGGCCCAGGTTATCAGCTCCATCTAGTGGTCCAGGTTATCAGCTCCATCTAGAGGCCCAGGTTATCAGCTCCATCTAGTGGCTGCTTTGACTGAAGCCAGCCACACACTGCACGACCGCAGGTTCAGCTTTGTTCTTTGGTGGTAGAAATCTGGGCTAAGCCTTTTGTGGATCACTGCTTTGATGTCTTCCCTTTCCCCCTAACCTTCCTCACTCTTTCTCTTTTCCTCTCTCTTTCTCTCTCTCTCTCGCTCCTCTGTCGCTCTCTCTCCTCTCTCTCTCTCTCCTCCTCCTCTCTCTCCTTCTCTCTCTCGCTCTCTTTCTCTCTCTCTCCCTCCTACTCTCTCGCTCCTCTGTCTCTCTCTCCTCTCTCTCTCCTCCTCCTCTCTCTCCTTCTCTCTCTCTCTCTCTTTCCTCCTCTCTCTCTCCTCCTCTCTATCTTTCCTCCTCTCTACCTCCTCTCTCTCTCTCCTCCTCTCTACCTCCCTCCTCTCTTTCTCTCCCTCCTCTCTCTCTCCCTCTCTCTCTCTCCCTCCTCTCTCTCTCCTCCTCTCTCTCTTGTCTCTCCTTCTCTCTACCTCCCTCCTCTCTTTCTCTCCCTCCTCTCTCTCTCTCCCTCCTCTGTCTCTCTTCCTCTCTCTCTCTTCCTCTCTCTCTCTCCCTCTCTCCCTCCCTGTTTAAGCTAATAAGCCTGAAAAGAGTCCAACTGTGTCTGTAATCTGTCCCCTCCACACTCATGGCTCAGTGTCGTGGCGTCAGCACAGCTGTCTGTCACTGGATTGTTGGCAGCTTGTCGCTACAGCAAGACGATGATGGAGAAGACTACCTCACCCACTGACAATAATCCCCGGTGGTATTTCATCACATGTATTCATACAGAGAAAATGTCATTTAGCAAGACACTTTTATCCAAAGAGACTTACAGTCATGAGTGCATACATTCTGTTTTACATACGGGTGGTCCCAGGAATATAACCCACTATCCTGGCATTGGAAGAGCCATGCTCTCTCAACCAACTGAACTACAGAGGACCACAGTGATATGCACTGTCTGATGTATCGCATGTCCTGGAACATGGCTGATGGCAGTATGCTTGAGATGTATTTATAGTCTTATAGCTACAGCCAGTCATGAACCTGGATCCAAAATGGCTGGAGGAATATCCCACTGTGGATAAAGAGGACTAGATGAGACTCAGAGATAACAAGAGGATTTTAATGACGCAGGTACTTGATACCCAGGTCAGGTCACTCCTCTAAAATAATCTGACCTTTGACCTTTCAGTTCTGGCAGGAACCCTCGGGATACACAGGAAGACTTAATGGCGTAAAAACAAGACACCTCTTTCGTGAAGTCGGCCTGAACAATTCCTGATAAGAGCTAATTCTACTTTTATTCCACTCTCAGATCAACACATATTTGATTACAAAACTACAGAATTGCATTGGCCTAGAGATGCCGTTCAATATGCATGGACTGGCAGCCGTAACCCACAGCGCCGTGGCGACCCACTGCCCATCGGCCTGAATAATTCAGCAGGCAGCAGACAGGGAGGACCAGGAGGGAGGATAACAACAGGGTTTCTGTGTGCCAACATCCTGACTGAGCTAAAAGGCCACTCCAGCCGTGAAGAAAAGGTCTCCCACATGCTCACAGACATATACATACTCACAGATGGAGATACAGTATTCACGCTCACAGACATATACATACTCACAGATGGAGATACAGTATTCACGCTCACAGACATATACATACTCACAGATGGAGATACAGTATTCACGCTCACAGACATATACATACTCACAGATGGAGATACAGTATTCACGCTCACAGACATATACATACTCACAGATGGAGATACAGAATTCACGCTCACAGACATATACATACTCACAGATGGAGATACATTATTCACGCTCACAGACATATACATACTCACAGATGGAGATACAGTATTCACGCTCACAGACATATACATACTCACAGATGGAGATACAGAATTCACACTCACAGACATATACATACTCACAGATGGAGATACAGAATTCACGCTCACAGACATATACATACTCACAGATGGAGATACAGTATTCACGCTCACAGACATATACATACTCACAGATGGAGATACAGTATTCACGCTCACAGACATATACATACTCACAGATGGAGATACAGTATTCACGCTCACAGACATATACATACTCACAGATGGAGATACAGTATTCACGCTCACAGACATATACATACTCACAGATGGAGATACAGTATTCACGCTCACAGACATATACATACTCACAGATGGAGATACAGTATTCACGCTCACAGACATATACATACTCACAGATGGAGATACAGTATTCACGCTCACAGACATATACATACTCACAGATGGAGATACAGTATTCACGCTCACAGACATATACATACTCACAGATGGAGATACAGTATTCACGCTCACAGACATACTCACAGATGGAGATACAGTATTCACGCTCACAGACATATACATACTCACAGATGGAGATACAGTATTCACGCTCACAGACATATACATACTCACAGATGGAGATACAGTATTCACGCTCACAGACATATACATACTCACAGATGGAGATACAGAATTCACGCTCACAGACATATACATACTCACAGATGGAGATACAGTATTCACGCTCACAGACATATACATACTCACAGATGGAGATACAGAATGCACGCTCACAGACATATACATACTCACAGATGGAGATACAGTATTCACGCTCACAGACATATACATACTCACAGATGGAGATACAGTATTCACGCTCACAGACATATACATACTCACAGATGGAGATACAGAATTCACACTCACAGACATATACATACTCACAGATGGAGATACAGTATTCACGCTCACAGACATATACATACTCACAGATGGAGATACAGTATTCGCGCAAGCAGACATGCATGGGCACACACATACCCATATCCATCCACCCACACACACAAACACACCTACTGCACAGTGTCTTCCAATAGGCCCAAGGCTTAGACAGAGACAGAGACAGAGACAGAGACAGGAAGACCACACAGTGTCTGGGTACCATCTGTGATCTGAGTTACACAACATCCCTATGGTCAGAGAGACCGCAAGCTACAGACAAGAGAACCCACATCTTTCACACACTCTACTCTTTCTCTCTGCATGTATCTCTATCTCTCTGACTTGACTGTCTCGCCTCCATCCTCCTCTCTCTCTCTCCTCTCTCTCTCCTCTCCCCCATAGCTCCTCCTCTCTCTATCCTCTCCCCCATTGCTCCTCCTCTCTCTCTCCTTCTGTCCTCTGTCCTCTCCTCCTCCTCTCTCCCCCCATTGCTCCTCCTCTCTCTGTCCTCTCCCCCATTGCTCCTCCTCTCTCTCCTCTCCCCCATTGCTCCTCCTCTCTCTGTCCTCTCCCCCCATTGCTCCTCCTCTCTCTCCTCTCTCCCCCCATTGGTCCTCTCTCTCTCCTTCTCCTTCTCCTCCTCATCCCCTTTCTCTATTCCGTCCATTAGCTGTGGCTATTGGTGCCCTGCAGGGACATATTGTCATGTGACTACACACAGGAAGCGGAGTGAGTGGGTGTTCTCTCTTAACCTCCCTGTGAGAAACATTCTGGAAACTATTTCCATGTCTTGGACCAGAATACAAAGCCTGGCTATTTCTGGACCTGCTGCTGATGGTTTGTGTGAGGAAGACTGCCTCTAGTGATTCACCATTGATAAAGGACTGTGTGAATGCCAAAACAGAACTGGATAACACAACCAAAAAAACATGCGCTAAAAATGGGAAATGTGGAAGGCTGTTAAAACTGGACTTGCATTTCTGCTGTGTGCCTTCTCATCAAATGTAACAGTGATAACAGAGTGCAGGCTTCCTATAGTTGTTTACAGCACATGCAGTATGGATACAAGGCTACTACCTTTCTAATCGCAGTATTTCATAATAATAACAGTATTTCATAATAATAACAGTATTTCATAATAATAACAGTATTTTATATTAATAATAGTATTTCATAATAATAACAGTATTTCATAATAATAACAGTATTTTATAATAATAACAGTATTTCATAATAATAACAGTATTTCATAATAATAACAGTATTTTATATTAATAATAGTATTTCATAATAATAACAGTATTTTATAATAATAACAGTATTTTATAATAATAACAGCTGTCACCTGTGTGTGTGTGTGTGTGTGTGTGTGTGTGTGTGTGTGTGTGTGTGTGTGTGTGTGTGTGTGTGTGTGTGTGTGTGTGTGCGCCATGCAACGTGCATGCCTGAGTTGCGCCGTGCATGTGTGCCCAAAGCCCTGTCCCCATCAGGACCCCCCCCACCCACCGTGCGGTGACATTCAGCTCTCCTGCTTTCTCCCCACAGGAGATAGGTCTGCCTGCTGAACGCCTGCTAAATAAATCACCAGCCTCCTGTCTTGGCTTCTCCCAGAGACTGCAGAGGTGAATCTAGAAACGTGATGATAAAATATCTTCAGTGTTGCTAAGGCTTTGCATTGGATGAATGATGAATTGAATGCAATGGTAGCTAAAGCGATGGCTATGTTTATTTCATTTCATTGAGCTACTGACGGCAGAGGTGAGTCTACAAATACGATGCTAAAATGTCCTCTATTTTACTTTGGCTCTGTGTGCTGTGTAGACTGGATACACTCTAGAGAAGTTTTTTATCGGGTTTCCCGTTAAAACAATAAGAAAAAACTGTTTTAATTCCATGTGAATTCACAATGTAGCTGCGCTGCTGCCAGCAGCGGTTTGCGTCTCACGGTGCGTCGCTTTCAGATGGATCAGCCCTGCACCTGTACTACCATTACTGTACCTCAATTCTACCTTCTACCTTCTCATTAAAATCACATCAAATGTATTTATAAAGCCCCTTTTACATCAGCAGATGTCACAAAGTGCTTATACAGAAACCCAGCCTAAAACCCCCAAAAGCAGGCAATGCAGATGTAGAAGCACAGTGGCGAGGAAAAAGCCCATTTTACATTAACTTCTCAAAGTATTGTCATACAGGACTTTGGGGCTGTTGCTTGCGTAGTGGTGGAGAGTCGACTCCAAAATAATTGATTCCTCGACTCCTGCCCTCGCCGTGTCGATTCCCATTTCTGAGTGTCAAAATGTATTGTGCTAGAAATCGACTCCTAAGATCCAGGATTTTTGGAATGGAGGAGACTGATTAGTTGCTGTACTTCTGAGAACAAAAACACCCATATTTTTCGTAGCGAGCTAGCGTAGGACGGAGAGAGGGGAGGGGCACAGTATAGGCAGGTCAGCTACCAGACAGACAGACAGAACCGTGCACTAGGTCTATCTATCAGTATAGGCAGGTCAGCTACCAGACAGACAGACAGAACCGTGCACTAGGTCTATCTATCAGTATAGGCAGGTCAGTCACCCGACAGACAGACAGAACCGTGCACTAGGTCTATCTATCAGTATAGGCAGGTCAGCCACCAGGCAGACAGTCAGAACCGTGCACTAGGTCTATCTATCAGTATAGGCAGGTCAGCCACCAGAAAGAGACAGTCAGAACCGTGCACTAGGTCTATCTATCAGTACAGGCAGGTCAGCTACCAGACAGACAGAACCGTGCACTAGGCCCATCTATCAGTATACGCAGGTCAGTCACCAGACAGACAGACAGAACCGTGCACTAGGTCTATCTATCAGTATAGGCAGGTCAGCCACCAGACAGTCAGAACCGTGTACTAGGTCTATCTATCAGTATAGGCAGGTCAGCTACCAGACAGACAGACAGAACCGTGCACTAGGTCTATCTATCAGTACAGGCAGGTCAGTCACCAAACAGACAGACAGAACCGTGCACTAGGTCTATCTATCAGTATAGGCAGGTCAGCCACCAGACAGACAGTCAGAACCGTGCACTAGGTCTATCTATCAGTATAGACAGGTCAGCCACCAGGCAGACAGTCAGAACCGTGCACTAGGTCTATCTATCAGTATAGGCAGGTCAGCCACCAGACAGTCAGAACCGTGTACTAGGTCTATCTATCAGTATAGGCAGGTCAGCTACCAGACAGACAGTCAGAGCCGTGCACTAGGTCTATCTATCAGTATAGGCAGGTCAGTCACCAGACAGTCAGACAGAACCGTGTACTAGGTCTATCTATCAGTATAGGCAGGTCAGTCACCAGACAGTCAGAACCGTGTACTAGGCCTATCTATCAGTATAGGCAGGTCAGCCACCAGACAGACAGACAGAACCGTGCACTAGGCCTATCTATCAGTATAGGCAGGTCAGCCACCAGACAGACAGAACCGTGCACTAAGTCTATCTATCAGTATAGGCAGGTCAGTCACCAGACAGTCAGAACCGTGTACTAGGCCTATCTATCAGTATAGGCAGGTCAGCCACCAGACAGACAGACAGAACCGTGTACTAGGTCTATCTATCAGTATAGGCAGGTCAGCTACCAGACAGACAGAACCGTGCACTAGGTCTATCTATCAGTATAGGCAGGTCAGTCACCAGACAGACAGTCAGAACCGTGCACTAGGTCTATCTATCAGTATAGACAGGTCAGTCACCAGACAGACAGACAGAACCATGCACTACGTCTATCTATCAGTATAGGCAGGTCAGTCACCAGACAGACAGTCAGAACCGTGCACTAGGTCTATCTATCAGTATAGGCAGGTCAGTCACCAGACAGACAGTCAGAACCATGCACTAGGTCTATCTATCAGTATAGGCAGGTCAGTCACCAGACAGACAGAACCGTGCACTAGGTCGATCTATTGGCAATCCAAAGCTGTATCTCGTAATGGAATGCTGTATCTGGCAATTTCTTGGCACCAGTAAAAGCAGGGCCTATTATCAATAAATAGGCTAGCATATTGAGATGAGCAAGATGCAACACCACTCTCTCACACAGTAAATGTGCATGTGCACAGGTTCACGCTGTTCACAGTGTGGTAGCCAGGGCACCAAAACAGCAGAGAAGTTGAGCCTCGCACTTCAACGCTCTCAGTTGTTGCGGAAATGTACACACTATGCTGTTTACTTTCTGTAGCTACAAAATGGTGGCTACCACTTTCTCTAGTTGAATCAAGCTCTGTCTGTCAGTCGGTACCAGGACCACTGGTTAGTGCAGTGCACCTTCCAGCCCAGGCTTAAATGGCAGCTGTCCTTGGTGCTGAAAGGGATAGAGGCTAACTGCATAATGTTCTCTGGCAGCAGCTACAGAGACCTAGGATACAAAAGAAAGAATGTGTCTGTCTGTCTGTCTGTCTGTCTGTCTGTCTGTCTGTCTGTCTGTCTGTCTGTCTGTCTGTCTGTCTGTCTGTCTGTCTGTCTGTCTGTCTGTCAGGGTTAGTATAGTCAGGAGGTCCTCTCCTCTCCTGTCAGGGTTAGTATAGTCAGAGGTCCTCTCCTCTCCTGTCAGGGTTAGTATAGTCAGGAGGTCCTCTCCTCTCCTGTCAGGGTTAGTATAGTCAGGAGGTCCTCTCCTCTCCTGTCAGGGTTAGTATAGTCAGGAGGTCCTCTCCTCTCCTGTCAGGGTTAGTATAGTCAGGGGTCCTCTCCTGTCAGGGTTAGTATAGTATAGTCAGGGGTCCTCTCCTCTCCTGTCAGGGTTAGTATAGTATAGTCAGGGGTCCTCTCCTCTCCTGTCAGGGTTAGTATAGTATAGTCAGAGGTCCTCTCCTCTCCTGTCAGGGTTAGTATAGTCAGGAGGTCCTCTCCTCTCCTGTCAGGGTTAGTATAGTCAGGAGGTCCTCTCCTCTCCTGTCAGGGTTAGTATAGTCAGAGGTCCTCTCCTCTCCTGTCAGGGTTAGTATAGTATAGTCAGGGGGTCCTCTCCTGTCAGGGTTAGTATAGTCAGGGGTCCTCTCCTCTCCTGTCAGGGTTAGTATAGTATAGTCAGGGGGTCCTCTCCTCTCCTGTCAGGGTTAGTATAGTCAGAGGTCCTCTCCTCTCCTGTCAGGGTTAGTATAGTATAGTCAGGGGTCCTCTCCTCTCCTGTCAGGGTTAGTATAGTCAGAGGTCCTCTCCTCTCCTGTCAGGGTTAGTATAGTCAGGAGGTCCTCTCCTCTCCTGTCAGGGTTAGTATAGTCAGAGGTCCTCTCCTCTCCTGTCAGGGTTAGTATAGTCAGGAGGTCCTCTCCTCTCCTGTCAGGGTTAGTATAGTCAGGGGCCGCTCCTCTCCTGTCAGGGTTAGTATAGTCAGCAGGTCCTCTCCTCTCCTGTCAGGGTTAGTATAGTCAGAGGTCCTCTCCTCTCCTGTCAGGGTTAGTATAGTCAGGGGTCCTCTCCTCTCCTGTCAGGGTTAGTATAGTATAGTCAGGGGTCCTCTCCTCTCCTGTCAGGGTTAGTATAGACAGAGGTCCTCTCCTCTCCTGTCAGGGTTAGTATAGTCAGGGGTCCTCTCCTCTCCTGTCAGGGTTAGTATAGTCAGGAGGTCCTCTCCTCTCCTGTCAGGGTTAGTATAGTCAGGAGGTCCTCTCCTCTCCTGTCAGGGTTAGTATAGTCAGAGGTCCTCTCCTCTCCTGTCAGGGTTAGTATAGTATAGTCAGGGGGTCCTCTCCTGTCAGGGTTAGTATAGTCAGGGGTCCTCTCCTCTCCTGTCAGGGTTAGTATAGTATAGTCAGGGGGTCCTCTCCTCTCCTGTCAGGGTTAGTATAGTCAGGGGTCCTCTCCTCTCCTGTCAGGGTTAGTATAGCCAGGAGGTCCTCTCCTCTCCTGTCAGGGTTAGTATAGTCAGGAGGTCCTCTCCTCTCCTGTCAGGGTTAGTATAGTATAGTCAGGAGGTCCTCTCCTCTCCTGTCAGGGTTAGTATAGTCAGGGGTCCTCTCCTCTCCTGTCAGGGTTAGTATAGTATAGTCAGGGGTCCTCTCCTCTCCTGTCAGGGTTAGTATAGTCAGAGGTCCTCTCCTCTCCTGTCAGGGTTAGTATAGTCAGGAGGTCCTCTCCTCTCCTGTCAGGGTTAGTATAGTCAGAGGTCCTCTCCTCTCCTGTCAGGGTTAGTATAGTCAGGGGTCCTCTCCTCTCCTGTCAGAGTTAGTATAGTCAGGGGTCCTCTCCTCTCCTGTCAGGGTTAGTATAG
>NC_138297.1:67505000-67657500 GCF_965601325.2 Salmo salar
TGGTCCCCCGTGGGAATCAAACCCACAACCCTGGCGTTGCAAACACCATGCTCTACCAACTGAGCCACACGGGACCTAATACACAGACACACACTAACACACAGACACACTAACACACAGACACACTAACACACAGACACACTCTAACACACAGACACACTCTAATACACATACACACTCTAATACACATACACACTCTAATACACATACACACTCTAATACACATACACACTCCAACACACAGACACACTCTAATACACATACACACTCCAACACACAGACACACTCTAATACACATACACACTCCAACACACAGACACACTCTAATACACATACACACTCCAACACACAGACACACTCTAACACACATACAAACTAACACACAGACACACACACTCCTTCTGAAGGCCTGCCTGTTATAATAGCAGATGGTCTTTCTCATCCATCACAGAGAGGGGGACATCAGGGCCATCTGGCCCCAGCCAGGCCTCACCCACCCTGGGGTCCAATGGCTTCAACCTGGGCCTCTTCCCCCATCCTCCACCCTCACTCTGAACAGTCAACACCCATTTCTCAGCAAGAGCTCTTGATGTGTTAAATTATCAATGAAATTATCAATCAATCATCATTATCTACAATCAAGGACTCTGAATCCACTGTGTTATGATAGTTAATCACTTCTCAAAGTGGAAATCCATAGGATGGCAATCCTCCAACATCGTCTCCTATACATTCAGAGCTACGTCTGAAATGGAATCCTATTTCCTGCCGTTTCAGACGGACAACCAGAGTGTAGGGCTCACAGTAGTTCATATATTCATGATTGTTTGCAACCAAAGTCTCTTGATTCCACTGGCTCAAGATACCAAAGTGAAAATCCATAAAATCGCAGTCACCGAACATCATCATTATCTGGGTCATTCCACGAAGTGACTGCCTTTTTGATATTTTAAGAAGAAATTGTGCACCAATATAGACTTTTGTCTTGTGGGGTATGTATGGATGTCTGAGTGCCATTTAAAGACCACATGGAGAATTCAATAAATCAATATCTTTTTTTTTATATGAATAAAGACTTGCTAAAGTGCTAAAATTCAGCATTTTGACATGTACCTCAGGAAGATTTTAACCCACTTAAACCCATTTCCCCTGTCACTGGGGGATTTATGGCTGATTTAAAATGAAATCGTCAACCCTGTTACGGTCAACCCTGTTACGGTCAACCATATTACGGTCAACCCTGTTACGGTCAACCCTGTTACGGTCAACCATGTCACGGTCAACCCTGTCACGGTCAACCCTGTACCGGTCAACCCTGTTATGGTCAACCCTGTTACGGTCAACCCTGTACCGGTCAACCCTGTTACGGTCAACCCTGTTACGGTCAACCCTGTTACGGTCAACCCTGTTACGGCCAACCCTGTCACGGTCAACCCTGTCACGGTCAACCCTGTCACGGCCAACCCTGTCACGGCCAACCCTGTCACGGTCAACCCTGTCACGGCTAACCCTGTTACGGCCAACCCTGTCACGGCCAACCCTGTCACGGCCAACCCTGTCACGGCCAACCCTGTCACGGCCAACCCTGTCACGGCCAACCCTGTCACGGTCAACCCTGTCACGGTCAACCCTGGTCACGGCGCAACCCTGTCACGGCCAACCCTGTCACGGCCAACCCTTTCACGGCCAACCCTGTTACGGTCAACCCTGTCACGGCCAACCCTGTCACGGCCAACCCTGTCACGGTCAACCCTGTTACGGTCAACCCTGTTACGGTCAACCCTGTCACGGCCAACCCTGTCACGGCCAACCCTGTTACGGCCAACCCTGTTACGGCCAACCCTATTTCTTTATTTGACACTTAACAGGCATGTTTATTTAACCTTTTGAAATGGGAAAACATGATTTTATGAAGTTGAGCATCTCTTTATGACAGAATGTTAAAATTAGGTGAAATCAAATGTTGTTGTTTTTCTTTCTTTTTGACCAAGTTACACATCTCAAAAGGCACTGGTGGAATGACCCATCTATACATCTCAGAGTGTAGGTGGGATATATCTACTCTCTACTCACCACGGTGACGATATAGCGTGCTGAGACTGGAGCATTCTCCACCCGTACCTCCTGCTCCGGCTGTGCCAACAGGCTGACGGCTCCATGCCCACGGGGCGCCTGGCGGAACCGAGACTCCAGCAGGGCAGCGGGCATCAGCTTAGCCAGCCTGGCATGGGTCTGGGAGGACTGGGTGAGGAGGCTGTCCACCCTGGCCATGTCCACCCTGGCCATGTCCCTGCTGAAACATTCTGTATGATCAGTGTGTACTATGGAAACATCTAATTAGTTTCATTTAATGTGTACTACGGCAGGTAAAACCTGAATCGCAGTATTACATACAATAACATGAGATACAAGACAACAAAGAGAGTTGGTTGTAAAATAATATTAAACTAAGGTTCAATTGTGTTTAATAATTCTTTATTGTGTTCCTTTCTGTGAATGTGTCTTGCATCTCAATTCAACATCCTCACTACATCTGGGTCTGTCAGTTGAGTGCTGCCCCTTTTTCATTTTTTGTTATGTGATGGACTGTGTTGGTTTCAAGCATCTCTCTTTACCTGAAGCTGTCCAGTCTGGCCTGGTGCTGGGCATTGAGGGTGTTAACCAAGGCATGGAGACTGTCTCTGTCCCCACCACGCTGCCACCCGGGTGTCTCCAGACCCAGGGTCCTCTCCTGGCCATCTTGGTCCACGTGACGGTACACCAGGACCGGGCTGTCCGACCACCTCCTCCCCTCACCGGTCCTGGTCATGTAGCGGTCATGGTCACCAGAAAAAACATCTACAAAGAGAAAGGGAATGGGTTGATGCTGGCTGCAGGTCTACCAATATGGTTGATGCTATGCTAGCTGCAGGTCTACCGCTCTGGTTGATGCTATGCTAGCTGCAGGTCTACCACTATGCTTGATGCTATGCTAGCTGTAGATCTACCACTCTGGTTGATGCTATGCTAGCTGTAGATCTACCACTCTGGTTGATGCTATGCTAACTGCAGGTCTACCACTATGGTTGATGCTATGCTAGCTGCAGGTCTACCATTATGGTTATTCTATGCTAGCTGCAGGTCTACCACTATGGTTGATGCTATGCTAGCTGCAGGTCTACCACGATGGTTGATGCTATGCTAGCTGCAGGTCTACCATTATGGTTATTCTATGCTAGCTGCAGGTTTACCATTATGGTTATTCTATGCTAGCTGCAGGTCTACCACTATGGTTGATGCTATGCTAGCTGCAGGTCTACCACTATGGTTGATGCTATGCTAGCTGCAGGTCTACCACTATGGTTGATGCTATGCTAGCTGCAGGTCTACCACTATGGTTGATGCTATGCTAACTGCAGGTCTACCACTATGGTTGATGCTATGCTAGCTGCAGGTCTACCAATATGGTTTCTTTGGACTCAACAATGCTAATCAAGATTTATTGACATGAAGTTTCATTTTGAACACTCAGTATAACCAGATATGAAAAATGAATCCCTCACAGACAAGAAAGAGAAAGGGGAAGAACGAGAGCATCACACAGTTCATAGGAAAGCAAGGAAGAGACAGAATGGATAAGAGAAGGAGAGAGAGGGACAGTCTACATAGTCTGGTATTACAGAGAAGAAGGAGAGAGAGGGACAGTCTACATAGTCTGGTATTACAGAGAAGAAGGAGAGAGAGGGACAGTCTACATACTCTGGTATTACAGAGAAGAAGGAGAAAGAGGGACAGTCTACATAGTCTGGTATTACAGAGAAGAAGGAGAGAGAGGGACAGTCTACATAGTCTGGTATTACAGAGAAGAAGGAGAGAGAGGGACAGTCTACATAGTCTGGTATTACAGAGAAGAAGGAGAGAGAGGGACAGTCTACATAGTCTGGTATTACAGAGAAGAAGGAGAGAGAGGGACAGTCTACATAGTCTGGTATTACAGAGAAGAAGGAGAGAGAGGGACAGTCTACATAGTCTGGTATTACAGAGAAGAAGGAGAGAGAGGGACAGTCTACATAGTCTGGTATTACAGAGAAGAAGGAGAGAGGGACAGTCTACATAGTCTGGTATTACAGAGAAGAAGGAGAGAGAGGGACAGTCTACATAGTCTGGTATTACAGAGAAGAAGGAGAGAGAGGGACAGTCTACATAGTCTGGTATTACAGAGAAGAAGGAGAGAGAGGGACAGTCTACATAGTCTGGTATTACAGAGAAGAAGGAGAGAGAGGGACAGTCTACATAGTCTGGTATTACAGAGAAGAAGGAGAGAGAGGGACAGTCTACATACTCTGGTATTACAGAGAAGAAGGAGAGAGGGACAGTCTACATAGTCTGGTATTACAGAGAAGAAGGAGAGAGAGGGACAGTCTACATAGTCTGGTATTACAGAGAAGAAGGAGAGAGAGGGACAGTCTACATAGTCTGGTATTACAGAGAAGAAGGAGAGAGAGGGACAGTCTACATAGTCTGGTATTACAGAGAAGAAGGAGAGAGAGGGACAGTCTACATAGTCTGGTATTACAGAGAAGAAGGAGAGAGAGGGACAGTCTACATAGTCTGGTATTACAGAGAAGAAGGAGAGAGAGGGACAGTCTACATAGTCTGGTATTACAGAGAAGAAGGAGAGAGAGGGACAGTCTACATAGTCTAGTATTACAGAGAAGAAGGAGAGAGAGGGACAGTCTACATAGTCTGGTATTACAGAGAAGAAGGAGAGAGAGGGACAGTCTACATACTCTGGTATTACAGAGAAGAAGGAGAGAGAGGGACAGTCTACATAGTCTGGTATTACAGAGAAGAAGGAGAGAGAGGGACAGTCTACATAGTCTGGTATTACAGAGAAGAAGGAGAGAGAGGGACAGTCTACATAGTCTGGTATTACAGAGAAGAAGGAGAGAGAGGGATGGATAGTGTTCATAGTCTTTGGTATTAGTTTAATTAAGCTGATCAGTCATCCGCACACGCCCCGAGCCATGAAACCTGCCCCTTTTCCTCTCTCTCCCTCTCCCTGCTCTCTGTGCTCTCTCTCTTTCACTTTCTCTCTCTGGCTCTCTCTCTCTGTGCTCTGTCTCTCTCCCTCTCCCTGCTCTCTGTGCTCTCTCTCGCTCTCTCTCTCTTTCTCGAGTGAATGTCATGTTGATGATTGATGATTTTCCAGATTGAGAGGCGGAGGCAGCAGGCAGCAGGCGGCAGGGAGAGAGATACAGTAGAGAGAGAGAGAGAGAGAGAGACCACAGAGAGAGGGAGAGAGAGAAAGGGAGGGTGAGAGAGAGAGATATGGAGAGAGAAAGATCACATTTCCTCATGTTCCAGGCACGCGTGTCAGCACAGCAAGGTGGTATGGAAGGGAAGTGGGAAGAAGAAATGCCATCCCTCCTAGTAATACATCACACCATATCTGATGCCAGTGAAGAGAATGAAAGATCTGGTTCTTCTGAGAGTGTAGAACAGAATATGCATTCTAGAACTCAGGGGCGTAGGCCTGGAAGTCAACAGCTGCCAATCACATGGGTTTTGCCCCTTGACCTTCACTGAGTGACAGCCATAGAGTTAGGAATTAGATTGCTAGTGGAATTGAAAAAGATCTCTATGGTAACAGCCAGATGATCTTCTGCCCTTACTCTGAACATCTAGTTTACAGGCTGCATTGGTTTTACAGTATCTCTCTGAGTCACAATGACAGGTTTATCAACCCTCTTCTGGTATAGACTAAGAGCAGAATAAATACATGTAGCCTATCTACCTCTCTCTCTCTCTCTCTCTCTCTCTCTCTTTCTTCCTCTTAACCTGTAATAAACTGTGTATCAGTATGGTAAAGTAATGCCAGCTGTAAAATCTATGTAGAATATCACAATAGTAAACTCAGTAGATTGTTTTATTGTACATTCTCTGTAAAACAACGTGTATAATACGTGGCATTATCTTTAGATTAACACCGTCCACAATATAGGCTAAATCCTTCATCCAGGTATTTACTGCTGCGCGACCCTTCCTCTTTCACAAACACAGTTGAGACATTTTCTCCCTAACGACAGTAGCGTTGTTTTCGGCCGGTTGCTAGCCATGGTCCTGAACCACGCTTCCTTATTGGATTAGAGGTGGGATTCTATTCGATCGGCTTTCAGCCTCTTGCTTTATGCATTTGCAGACGGACCACACAAACGGAACAACTTCGATTCTGGCAATGTTGCATGAAAAATAAGATTAAAAATAAGATGGCTATGCTTCTAATGCACCGTTACATATTGAACGTAGCCCTATTCATCATCATTGGCATAAACCATGCATGCAGCAACAACATGCATGCAGCACCTTACAAAACAAATGCCATTACAACCCCGTATAAAACACGTACAGATGTGCCTGCTATGTGTGATGCTGAAAGCATAGGTTATGGAATTGCATTGAATGGTATAGGTGTTTCTGTGCACTAACTGGAGAATAGGCTACAACACCAGTCAGGGATGACATTCATTTAATCTATTTGAATGCTTGCAGGGTTATTGGTGTCCTAATCTGCGCCACTTACCTGCGTTCCCCATCTGTAGTAAAAAGGATAAAACCATCAAAAAGCCGCATCTTCTTTGCTGCATCTTTCCCGTCCAGGTACCGCGGACAGCTCACATTCAAAGGCGGGTTGGGAGGAACAAGAAGCGGTCTCCCTCCCTTTTGTCTGTCTGTATCGGCTGCTGGTGAGGTTAATATCAGGGTTAAATGTCGAGAATTCCAACAATCCAACCCTGCTATAACTTGCATTCAATTGCGTTTATGTTATACTGTGTGCTATTTACCTATTTCAGTCTTTACCATAGCCTCCCGGCCAACGCGCCCCAGAGGAGTCAGAGTCGCATCTGGGCTCGAGGCTGCGGTTACTCGGAGCGGGTTCGTCTTGTGGAACGAGTTGTCTGCATCAACGCCAAGCAAGATTCCACTCTGCGCTACAGTGGGCGTGGCAGAGTTTTGCATTCTTGGCCTTTCATTCGCTAAGGTTGCTCAAAATGGAAATGAGCAAGATTGTAAAAATGTGAAATTCGAACAGTAAGCTATATACCCCATCAACCCCCTCTAAATGCAATGTAAAGATTAGCCAGCATAAAGTCATATTCTCTCCTCACACACACACACACGCACGCACGCACGCACGCACACACATTGAATCAATTGCACTTTATGGCAGGGAGGTGTTGGGTCCATTTGCAAAACAAGATTAAACAATGAAGTTTTGGAAACATGTAAATTACAGTGACCCCCTCTCATATCATTACCAAGCCCAGCTCCCTGTAGAGGAAAGGCTGTGCAACCACTGCACCACAGCAGAACTGAAGACAGAGCTGCATTTCCTGACAAAATGTCAAAAATATAAAACAATTACAGTGTCGTTTCCCCAAATGTAAAACCCTTATTCAAGGTTTCAAAGACCTCTGATGAGGATAGGCTACCCGTCCTGTTGGGGGAGGACGCAGAGAGCTGTGGGTTGGCAGCGCACTACATTGCTGCCTGCCATAAGATGAGGGACAGTGTCTGACAGACCAATCAACCTGCACATGTCCTCTATACCATTGCTATTGTTATTGTTCAATGTATGTTACGACTTCCGCTGAAGTCGGCTCCTCTCCTTGTTCGGGCGACGTTCGGCGATCGACGTCACCGGCTTTCTAGCCATCGCCGCTCCATTTTTCACATGTCCATTTGTCTTGTCTTGTTCCATACACACCTGGTTTTCATTTCCCCAATCAATCTACTTGTATTTAACCCTCTGTTTCCCATCATGCTTTGTGTGGAATTGTTTCATGTTATGTGGTGTTAGTTAACGCGCTTTACTTTTATGCTCCGTGTTTTGAGCGTGTTTGTTTTATGTAGTGCTCTCGTTTATGGAACTATAATAAAAGTGTGTCTGTTCATTACACTCTGCTCTCCTACACCTGACTTCACCTCCAATACACCGCTGACAGAATGGTTATTTTGACCCTTCATTATTGTTGTAACTGTTGTCCTGTTGACAATAATGATTATTATTCATTTAATTATGTTATTATTGTAACTCTCCAAAGTAAGCTTTGGCAATATGTACATTGATACGTCATGCCAATAAAGCAAATTGAATTGAATTGAGAGAGAGAGAGAGAGAGAGAGAGAGAGAGAGAGAGAGAGAGAGAGAGAGAGAGAGAGAGAGAGAAGGATTTGAGAGAGACATGGAGAGGAGAGAGAGAGGAGAGAGAGAGAGAGATAGTGTGTGTGAGAGAGAGGAAGAGAGAGAGAGAGATAGTGTGTGTGAGAGAGAGGGAGAGAGAGAGAGGGAGAGAGAGAGAGAGAGAGAGAGAGAGAGAGAGAGAGAGAGAGAGGGAGAAAGAGAGAGAGGGAGAGAGAGAGGAGCCAGAGATCGTGTGTGTGAGAGAGAGGGAGAAAGAGAGAAAGAGAGAGAGGGAGAGAGGAAACAAGCAGAGCTGACACTGTGATGTATTGAGTAGTTGGAGATAGTGGTAACTCTGGCAGGCAAGCCCAAACTACAGAAACCCAGTCATTCCCTATGGGTTTCCTTTCCCGTTTTAGAGCACTTTGAACTACAGTATAACCATTCTGCCTGCAGAGGACTCTCAAATACAGCAGTAGCTTAGTGCTAAGTCAAACAGTAAGCAATACATCAATTCTAATGATTTAGTAAAATACCAGTGGAGCTCAGTGCTGCATACCTTCCTGTCCAGTGGAGCTCAATGTAGGGGCTGCATACCTTCCTGTCCAGTGGAGCTCAGTGCTGCATACCTTCCTGTCCAGTGGAGCTCAATGTAGGGGCTGCATACCTTCCTGACCAGTGGAGCTCAGTGCAGGGGCTGCATACCTTCCTGTCCAGTGGAGCTCAGTGTAGGTGCTGCATACCTTCCTGACCAGTGGAGCTCAGTGCAGGGGCTGCATACCTTCCTGTCCAGTGGAGCTCAGTGTAGGTGCTGCATACCTTCCTGTCCAGTGGAGCTCAGTGTAGGTGCTGCATACCTTCCTGTCCAGTGGAGCTCAGTGTAGGTGCTGCATACCTTCCTGACCAGTGGAGCTCAGTGTAGGTGCTGCATACCTTCCTGTCCAGTGGAGCTCAGTGTAGGTGCTGCATACTTTCCTGTCCAGTGGAGCTCAGTGTAGGTGCTGCATACCTTCCTGTCCAATGGAGCTCAGTGTAGGTGCTGCATACCTTCCTGTCCAATTGGAGCTCAGTATAGGTGCTGCATACCTTCCTGTCCAGTGGAGCTCAGTGTAGGTGCTGCATACCTTCCTGTCCAGTGGAGCTCAGTGTAGGTGTTGCATACCTTCCTGTCCAGTGGAGCTCAGTGTAGATGCTGCATACCTTCCTGTCCAGTGGAGCTCAGTATAGGTGTTGCATACCTTCCTGTCCAAATGGAGCTCAGTGTAGGTGCTGCATACCTTCCTGTCCAGTGGAGCTCAGTGTAGGTGCTGCATACCTTCCTGTCCAGTGGAGCTCAGTGTAGGTGATGCATACCTTCCTGTCCAGTGGAGCTCTGTGTAGGTGCTGCATACCTTCCTGTCCAGTGGAGCTCAGTGTAGGTGTTGCATACCTTCCTGTCCAGTGGAGCTCAGTGTAGGTGCTGCATACCTTCCTGTCCAGTGGAGCTCAGTGGAGGTGCTGCATACCTTCCTGTCCAGTGGAGCTCAGTGTAGGTGCTGCATACAGTCCTGTCCAGTGGAGCTCAGTGTAGGTGCTGCATACCTTCCTGTCCAGTGGAGCTCAGTGTAGGTGCTGCATACCTTCCTGTCCAGTGGAGCTCAGTGTAGATGCTGTATACCTTCCTGTCCAGTGGAGCTCAGTGTAGGTGTTGCATACCTTACTGTCCAGTGGAGCTCAGTGTAGGTGCTGCATACCTTCCTGTCCAGTGGAGCTCAGTGGAGGTGCTGCATACCTTCCTGTCCAGTGGAGCTCAGTGTACTCTCTATACTCTCTAATACCCTGCCAAAACTCCCCCCGTCCTTAGCACTCTCTCCTGTCAAAACTCCCCCTGTCCTCAGCACTCTCTCCTGTCAAAACTCCCCCCGTCCTCAGCACTCTCTCCTGTCCAAACTCCCCCTGTCCTCAGCACTCTCTCCTTTCCAAACTCCCCCCGTCCTCAGCACTCTCTCCTGTCCAAACTCCTCCCGTCCTCAGCACTCTCTCCTGTCAAAACTCCCCCCGTCCTCAGCACTCTCTCCTGTCAAAACTCCCCCCGTCCTCAGCACTCTCTCCTGTCAAAGCTTCCCCTGTCCTCAGCATTCTCTCCTGTCAAAGCTTCCCCCGTCCTCAGCACTCTCTCCTGTCAAAACTCCCCCGGTCCTCAGCACTCTCTCCTGTCCAAACTCCCCCCGTCCTCAGCACTCTCTCCTGTCAAAACTCCCCCTGTCCTCAGCACTCTCTCCTGTAAAAACTCCCCCCGTCTTCAGCACTCTCTCCTGTCAAAACTCCCCCCATCCTCAGCACTCTCTCCTGTCAAAGCTTCCCCTGTCCTCAGCACTCTCTCCTGTCAAAACTCCCCCTGTCCTCAGCACTCTCTCCTGTCCAAACTCCCCCCGTCCTCAGCACTCTCTCCTGTCAAAACTCCCCCCGTCCTCAGCACTCTCTCCTGTCAAAACTCCCTCCATCATCAGCACTCTCTCCTGTCCAAACTCCCCCTGTCCTCAGCACTCTCTCCTGTCCAAACTCCCTCCGTCCTCAGCACTCTCTCCTATCAAAACTCCCCCCGTCCTCAGCACTCTCTCCTGTCAAAACTCCCCCCGTCCTCAGCACTCTCTCCTGTCAAAACTCCCCCGGTCCTCAGCACTCTCTCCTGTCAAAAGTCCCCCCGTCCTCAGCACTCTCTCCTGTCCAAACTCCCCCTGTCCTCAGCACTCTCTCCTGTCAAAACTCCTCCCGTCCTCAGCACTCTCTCCTGTCCAAACTCCCCCCGTCCTCAGCACTCTTTCCTGTCAAAACTCCCCCCGTCCTCAGCACTCTCTCCTGTCAAAACTCCCTCCGTCCTCAGCACTCTCTCCTGTCAAAACTCCCCCGTCCAAACAATGATATACTTCAGCAGTTTTCCACTAACAAGACACAGCACTTTCCATAGTATCTTTCACCCTGATTAAGGTCATGATTTTCTGCTAACCACAGCCCAAGTGTTTTGACATTCTCAACCACTGTTCGCATCACTTCCTCTTATCTGTTAGCACATCTGCGATTACAGACAGTTCCCCAGAACCAACCACAGGCTAGCATACAATTTCCCTTCTTTCACTACAACCCTACAATACAAAAACATCCTTGAGACATAAAGTCTGCTAACCACACCTGCACTACCATTTCTCTCTCTCTCTCTCTCTCTCCCTCCCTCCCTCCCTCCCTCCCTCCACTGGACCCAGCTAAAGGAACACAGGCAGCACCTACACTGGACCCAGCTAAAGGAACACAGGCAGGAACTACACTGGACCCAGCTAAAGGAACACAGTCATCACCTCCACTGGACCCAGCTAAAGGAACACAGGCAGCACCTCCACTGGACCCAGCTAAAGGAACACTTCCCCTTAATCACACAAAAGCTATTAATCACACAAACAACTACTAATCACACAAACAGCAATTATTTACAATGTAATAATACCTTCCTGAGCTGGGACCAGTGTAGGTGCTGCCTGTGTTCCATTAGCTGGGTCCAGTGTAGGTGATGCCTGTGTTCCTTTAGCTGGGTCCAGTGTAGGTGCTGCCTGTGTTCCTTTAGCTGGGTCCAGTGGAGGTGATGACTGTGTTCCTTTAGCTGGGTCCCCTCATTATGGACATCAGACAGTCAGTTAATAACCTGGGTCTCAGGAGACTAAGTCTCTATTCTGACCCAGCCTCTTCTCATTATGGACATCAGACAGTCAGTTAATAACCTGGGTCTCAGGAGACTAAGACTCTATTCTGACCCAGCCTCTTCTCATTATGGACATCAGACAGTCAGTTAATAACCTGGGTCTCAGGAGACTAAGACTCTATTCTGACCCAGCCTCTTCTCATTATGGACATCAGACAGTCAGTTAATAACCTGGGTCTCAGGAGACTAAGACTCTATTCTGACCCAGCCTCTTCTCATTATGGACATCAGACAGTCAGTTAATCACCTGGGTCTCAGGAGACTAAGACTCTATTCTGACCCAGTCTCTCCTCATTATGGACATCAGACAGTCAGTTAATCACCTGGGTCTCAGGAGACTAAGACTCTATTCTGACCCAGCCTCTTCTCATTATGGACATCAGACAGTCAGTTAATAACCTGGGTCTCAGGAGACTAAGACTCTATTCTGACCCAGCCTCTTCTCATTATGGACATCAGACAGTCAGTCAATAACCTGGGTCTCAGGAGACTAAGACTCTATTCTGACCCAGCCTCTTCTCATTATGGACATCAGACAGTCAGTTAATAACCTGGGTCTCAGGAGACTAAGACTCTATTCTGACCCAGCCTCTTCTCATTATGGACATCAGACAGTCAGTTAATAACCTGGGTCTCAGGAGACTAAGACTCTATTCTGACCCAGTCTCTCCTCATTATGGACATCAGACAGTCAGTCAATAACCTGGGTCTCAGGAGACTAAGACTCTATTCTGACCCAGCCTCTTCTCATTATGGACATCAGACAGTCAGTTAATAACCTGGGTCTCAGGAGACTAAGACTCTATTCTGACCCAGCCTCTTCTCATTATGGACATCAGACAGTCAGTTAATCACCTGGGTCTCAGGAGACTAAGACTCTATTCTGACCCAGTCTCTCCTCATTATGGACATCAGACAGTCAGTTAATAACCTGGGTCTCAGGAGACTAAGACTCTATTCTGACCCAGCCTCTTCTCATTATGGACATCAGACAGTCAGTTAATAACCTGGGTCTCAGGAGACTAAGACTCTATTCTGACCCAGCCTCTTCTCATTATGGACATCAGACAGTCAGTCAATAACCTGGGTCTCAGGAGACTAAGACTCTATTCTGACCCAGTCTCTCCTCATTATGGACATCAGACAGTCAGTTAATCACCTGGGTCTCAGGAGACTAAGACTCTATTCTGACCCAGTCTCTCCTCATTATGGACATCAGACAGTCAGTTAATAACCTGGGTCTCAGGAGACTAAGACTCTATTCTGACCCAGCCTCTTCTCATTATGGACATCAGACAGTCAGTTAATCACCTGGGTCTCAGGAGACTAAGACTCTATTCTGACCCAGCCTCTTCTCATTATGGACATCAGACAGTCAGTTAATAACCTGGGTCTCAGGAGACTAAGACTCTATTCTAGCTCAGGTTTGGATCAATAAACCAAATCTTTCTTTCTCTTGCCTTCTATCGCTTGCTCATTTGCTCTCTCCTCTCTCTCTCTCTACTCACGGTCTCTCTCTCTCTCTCACCAGCCTGTGATATCTTTCAAGCATTTTGCTACACCCGCAATAATATAACATTTGATTTAATAAACTTTCAAATTTGATTTGAGTCTAGAGTTGCTGTAATGTATCTCTGTAAAAAACTAAAATAGATTTGCATATTCGTTCTGCTATATCCATCCAGTGAAATGTTGGTAGGCAAGTTGTAAACACTGGAAAAATACTTTAGATGATGCAGGACAGGCCTAGTTACAGCGAAATATTGTTGGTGCTGACATCTTCAGGACAGGAATACCGGTTTACTTAACGGAGGAATAAACACACATGTTCATCATTGGTGTTTCAACCAGAACGGGGGGGAAATGCACTTTATTTATTTTCGCACATGCGCAGTCATACATCTCTCATAGGGCATGACTGTACCAGTGTAAGAACACAATTCAACAACATATTAGTCCACATGCCAACACCCCCACTTGCTCTTATACTGTACAAGTCGTATTCAACCTAACTTTATCAACACATTTAGCTTACAGTTATTCATCTCACAAATGTCAGTTTATATTCCAAACATGTAACCCAAGAATTTTTCATTTTTGAACTTCGTTACAGGTTTAGTCAAAACATCTGCAGCCATGTCTGCCATTGGACAATATTCAATACTTATTTTCCCTTCACTTTGTGTAAAATCAATGCCTAGGAAATGTCCAAGCCTCCCAAGATCTTTCATCTTAAATTTTTCACTTAACATTTCTTTTACACTTGTGAGTGAGTCACTATCACTAGCAGCGATAATTAGATCATCGACCCAAATTATCAAAATGATCCTTTCTGTTGCAGTTTGTTTGTTATAAAC
Source organism: Salmo salar (assembly GCF_965601325.2). Taxonomy (NCBI): domain Eukaryota; kingdom Metazoa; phylum Chordata; class Actinopteri; order Salmoniformes; family Salmonidae; genus Salmo; species Salmo salar. The sequence continues at coordinate 67,519,252 of NC_138297.1, forward strand.
ACAGTGATCAGCTGGGTTCTGTGTAAAACCATTTTCACTAAGGTGATCATGCAACATTTTGTTCCAGTTCCTTCCTGACTGTTTCAGGCCGTACAATGACTTGTTCAGTTTGCAGACTAGTTGCTCACCTGTATCTGACCTGACTTCAAAACCCTCTGGTTGCTCCATGAACACTTCACAGTCAATAGGAGCATGTAGATATGCTGTTTTGACATCCATCTGATGTAACTCTAAGTCATACTGAGCTGTTAGCTGCATCAAACAGCGTACTGATGTCATATTTGCAGTTGGAGAAAAAGTCTCCTTATAGTCTATTCCTGCCACTTGACTATACCCCTTTGCAACATATCTTGCCTTGTATGTCTCAGTCTCATCTGAATTGTTTTTGACCGCATAGACCCACCTGCCCCCCACTGCATTTTTACCCTCTGGCAGTGTGGTTAATGTGAATGTATCATTTTCCCTAAGGGAATCCATCTCCTCCTTCATAGCAGTAGCCCAAATCTCTGATTTTGGTGAAATCATTGCTTCTTTGAAGGTTTGTGGTGCATTGCACATTACTCTGTAGCAGTAGTCAACACTAGGTGGTATCTGGTCATCACATTTCACTTTACACTCATAGTCTTTTAAGTACTGGGGTTTCTTCCTCGCTCTGTCTGGATAGCGTGGACTCTGACCATCTGAAGTCTCAATTTGCACATCTTGTGTCTCTTCTGAGTTTTGATCTGCCATCTTGGCTTTCGGCATGGGGTTTTCAAATCTCTCCCCATGAAGATCATCACTGTTTTCCAAATCTGTCTGAGTTTGGTGTTCGACTACACCTTTTGTAACACACTTGACTAATCTGTTTTTAAGAACTTTCCCAGTGTCTGGGTAGTAGACTAGGTATGCTGGACTATTTTTATCATACCCGACAAAAATACCCTTTTCACATCTTGAGTCTAACTTTTTCTTGTTCTGTCTATATGCATAGCAAACAGATCCAAATTCTTTCATCTTTGAAAGATCAGGCTTTCTCCCAGTAAACATGTAGTGTGGAGTCTGTCCTACACGCTTATTGTAACACCTATTGCGAATTACTGCAGCAGTCATTACAGCATATGTCCACAAGTTCTTTGGTAGGTTGCTTTCAAGTAGCATGCATCTTGCCATTTCGAACAGTGTTCTCCAATTTCTCTCAGCGGTCCCATTTTGATGGGGTGAGTAAGGGGCTGAAGTTTCATGTCTTATGGCGTTCTTACTGAGCAGTGACTGGAACTCTTTGGCTGTGAATTCTGTGCCATTATCTGACCTGACACACTTTATTTTCCCATAAGGGGCCACATCAGCAATAAACTTCTCAGTAGCTTTTACAGTATCACTCTTTGCTTTTAGGAAATACACAAAAACTGCCCCTGAATAATCATCCGTAAATGCTAGAGTATATCTGAACCCATCTTTCGCCTCTGGCTCAATAGGGCCAGCCAAATCAGTGTGCACAAGCTCATGAGCCGCTTTTACCTTTTCATCAGGCTCTCTGTTTCTGCTCTGAACAAATTTTCCCTGAGTGCAGATTTCACAGTTGAGGGTAGATTTGTCAATCTTACCTGTGATTTTCATTCCCTCTGTCACATTTTCTAACTTTGACACATCCTCAAAATTACAGTGGCCAAGAATTTTGTGCCATGTGTGAATATCATAGCACCCATGACATCCATCATCATTTTCATCACTTACAGTGTTAAGATAGTAAAGTCTATCGTACTCCTTGATGTCAAAAGTGGTACCGTTCTTGTGGATGAGCTTGTTACACCCCTGTCGAAAGTTGACTGAAGCTCCGTTGGCTGTCGCTGCTTTAACAGAGAAAATGTCCTGTGGAAACGACGGCACGTACAGCGCCTTCGTCAGCGTTGTTTTTACCCGACGACCCGTGTTGTCTCTCAGGTAAACCTCCGCTGCACCTCTCCTCTCCGCGACACCATTCGTTCTTGTTCCGTCAGCCAGCTCCACGGAATGTTTTTCCGGTTTGAAAGTCTCGTCAAACTCCTTAAACTTCCCGATGTCCGTGACTATATGTGACGTTGCTCCCGTATCAACCATCAGCCCTTTCTGTTTCAGTCCACTAACCTGACAGTCACTTATTCTGAATGCAAATGTGTGGCTTTCAGCATCTGTTGCTTGTTTCACATTGTCTCTTCTTTTTCGTCTGCAATTTGCGTCAGTATGAGTGGAGCTCTTGCAAAAACTACACCACTGTCTCCGTTCTTTGCGCTCTCCAGTAACGGTACATTGCCGGGCCTTGTGCCCTTTCTGGCCACAGTTGAAGCAGGTTATCTCGGTCCCTTTATCTCTCCCTCTTGGCCAGCTAACTTTAATGTTACTTGCCTTCATCACGTTGTCGTCAGTGGAAATGGCACTAAACTTCTCGGTGCTTTCATAGCTCCTCAACTTGGTTTTGAACTTGCCAAAAGTTGTCGGCTCGTCACTCTGCGTAATGTGGATGGCAAACGGCTTAAATGATTCGGGCAAACCTTTCAGAATCATTGCAATCAACAGCCCGTCACTTAAAGTCTCTTCAGCATTTCTCAGTGCTGTAATAGCCGTCTCAGCACGAATGATATAGTCCGTAACACTTTCGTCAGCGGCTTTCTGAAGAGAAGTTAGTTCAGTGTAGAGGCTAATCACACGTGGCTTCCCTTTACCTGCATAATGTTCCCTCAATATCTTCAACGCTTTTCTCCCATCATCTGCTGCTTCTCTCATTATCAGGGAAAGACTTTTATCATCCAAAACCTGTATCAATTCGGCGTAGGCTTCTTCATTTTTCTCTCCGTCTTCTTCATCTTCATCCACGCTCAATATGGCGGCCTTTAGCCCAAGCAAACGCAAGTGCCCCAAAAACTTTGTCTCCCATAACTCGTAGTTTTTTTCATCTCCGTCGAAATATAATCTATTCCATCGGCTTCCATGTTCCCTCCTGGGCCCATAACCTGTTGGTGCTGACATCTTCAGGACAGGAATACCGGTTTACTTAACGGAGGAATAAACACACATGTTCATCATTGGTGTTTCAACCAGAACGGGGGAAATGCACTTTATTTATTTTCGCACATGCGCAGTCATACATCTCTCATAGGGCATGACTGTACCAGTGTAAGAACACAATTCAACAACATATTAGTCCACATGCCAACAAATATAACTAACCCAAGATAGTTCATCTGTGTCGTTAAAGTGGGAGCAAATAAAGCATGGTGGGCAGAACAAGCAAGGTGGTTAAAGCCAAGCAAGATCCTATTGGCGCGTTGTAGCATGTATTTGCATATTTCCATCAGGAAACGCCTACTCTGTGAAGCGCGCTTGTACACAAATTCAATTCGACCTTGCACTCTTTCTAAACAATGCAATTAAAATATTTGGTAAAGCGTCAAGTCTTTAAAACTTACTTCACTGTGTTCGTAACATATTGTAGTTTAGGGAACAGAAAAATATATTGAGATCAAATGTTTAATCGATGAGAAAATTAGCAGAATGTCGGCCCAGTTTCACGAAGTTCCATCCTCTCCCACTCATATAACCGCGACTGGACTACCATTTGGTGGTGAGAAGAAATCTACACGGATGCTTCAGCTTTATAGCCCCTGTGACATGTCTGGGTTACTCCTTCTGGCTGTGCTTACGTGTAGTGATGTCCTATGTTTTTGTTGTTATTGTGTTGTAATTTGAAATGTAATAAAAAAAAAAAAATACACATAAAAAAAGCTTACGATAAGCGATTTATATATATATACACTAGATGATTATAAGGGGGCGCTGTGTTGAAGCCATCGCGCCTCCATCTTGGCTCTCCCCCACCGTTGTAATTGTATTTTGGAATCTATAGAAATGCATTTATTCCATTACAGACACTTTAATGCATACTTTCAAATTAAATCATGTGAGCTAATCATACACATAAAAACTGAAAAAAATATAAAACATTTTCCTTAAAGTATATATATATATATATATATATATATATATATATATATATATATATATATATATATATATATATATATATATATACTTTAAGGAAAATGTATGACTAACGATACTGTCCCAACTACAACAACAAAAATGATTAAATACATGTAATTCTGTCCTTACTGTAGAATACTGTAGAATTCCATTCATTCGTATGGAGGACTGGGCCGTACCGTGGAGTTCCAATATGGCCGACCGTTGGCTTCAAAGGCTCATAATGGAAATAAATAGCAAATGCAACTGTGGTTTATATACATCGTTGGTTACAGTGTAATTTACAGGAACTAACTCTTAGTACTGCCTACCACATAAACTACCCGGAAAACTGACACACACACAAGCAGCACAGACAGGTAGAGTTCGTTTTCTGAGAGCTGAAGTGTGTACCTGATAAACACGACAATGGCTAAACGTTGTAGCTGTTTCCAACGGCTTTTTATCTTCTTCAACGTGCTGTTCGCGGTAAGTTAGCAACACTTTATTTGTAAATACAAGTAGGAACATGTGATTAACTCAGTAGGCGATACTTTAAGGTTACTTTAGATTTTAATCAACTGCGTAGCAAAAACAACAAGTTAATTTATCTTCTTCACCAAACACTGCTTTCTGCCCATAAAAGTTAGTTAAAAAATGTTTGTAGTCCATCTGTGTGAAATTATGTTTTCTATCCACTTACCTATGTGTCTCTCTGTATAATCCAATTTTACATCCGTTAAATATGGCTTTAAAGACATGTTTTATTACATTATGCTATATGCCTTGTACAATTATGAAAATCATGTTATTTAATAGTGGATGGGATGTTTTTCTTTAGATTGCTGGAGGTGTGATTATCGGCCTGGGACTTCTGGGTCAATTCATCTACCATGGCAGTACTGAAGAGGTAAAATGGGATCTAGCTCTGGTCCATGGCGTTACATGTGGTTTGAGCTTTGAAGAAGTTTAAAGCCGCACACGTAACACCCTAGACAAGAGCTAAATGAGCTCAAAGTTCAAATTAAATTCAAACTGTATTTTACGACAGGACCTACAGTGTAGGTCCTGTCGTAATAATAATAATGATATTGAATGAATTCTCACCAAAGATAATTAATTTTGATTATATAATTTCTCTATTTTGAAAAACCAAAATTGGAAAGAAACAGTTACTCATATGCATTAAATGCTGCAGCATCTGAAAAACAGGTTCATGTGTCAACAGTTTATGTAGTAGACTGTAACTGTACTTCCTTATTGGTTAGCTATATATACAAAGTGAACGCCTGTGTACAAAGTCAATGTTCCTAAAGTACTGTCCTATACAAGAATTATAGGTCTACCGAGAAATAAAAAAAGGGATTTTCCCTATTAGGAATGTAGGTATTTGTTTGTTTGTTTTTTGTACCTTTAGCCTGCCATAAAAACCCACATGTGAATAACAACTTGTCCAGAAAAACAGAAGGAACGCAGGCTATTATGATGTCATAATGGTATACTGAGAGACACAATGGATGTTGTATTGTTTTTCAGTTTGAGAACCAGTCCAAAGGGTTTGTCGTGCTGTATGTGGTAGGAGGCATCACCATGTTCATGTCTCTGCTTGGGGCGTACGGAGCACACAGAGAGAAGAGAATTCCCCTGATCATGGTGAGGGGGTCTACTGCTATTAGCTGAGTTCACATTCATTCAGACAACTAGGACCATAGAGACAGAACAATATAAAACATGCCATGGTTTCCCAAACACAGATTAACCCTAGTCCTGGACTACAAACTGCTTTTCAATGAAGATACCTACTTGAGCTTGCTTTTTAGTCCAGGACTAGGCTTAGTCTGTGTCTGGGAAACAACCCTGAATTCCTTTTTATATCGTGTTACGACATTGTTAGGAAAAACACTTAGCATTTCGTAACCTGTTTTGTTCAACGATTCACTGAGTCACACAGTAAATGGACAGAAAATGGTTTATGGACTAAGTCTCTCTATCTCTCTCTTTCACTTTCTCTCTCTAGTTTCTGGTAGCCTGTTTTATTGTCTGCTTCTGCCTCCTGCGTGTGGCGGTGCCCACAGCCATGTACCGTCCTGAGGTATTGTTTGTTAATAATGATGTCTGTACATGATGGTACTGTAATACTTGATGTGCTATACTGGTAGACAGGCCTACAGCCAGTGGTACTGTAATACTTGATGTTCTATGCTGGTAGACAGGCCTACAGCCAGTGGTACTGTAATACTTGATGTGCTATACTGGTAGACAGGCCTACAGCCAGTGGTACTGTAATACTTGATGTGCTATACTGGTAGACAGGCCTACAGCCAGTGGTACTGTAATACTTGATGTGCTATACTGGTAGACAGGCCTACAGCCAGTGGTACTGTAATACTTGATGTGCTATACTGGTAGACAGGCCTACAGCCAGTGGTACTGTAATACTTGATGTGCTATACTGGTAGACAGGCCTACAGCCAGTGGTACTGTAATACTTGATGTGCTATACTGGTAGACAGGCCTACAGCCAGTGGTACTGTAATACTTGATGTGCTATACTGGTAGACAGGCCTACAGCCAGTGGTACTGTAATACTTTATGTTCTATACTGGTAGACAGGCCTACAGCCAGTGGTACTGTAGTATCAACTGTCTATTATAATTCCCCAGTTTCTTTATGTTTCCTTTCCCCAAGGGATGGATATAGTATGCTATATAAATACTGAACTTTTGCTATAGGAGCTACAGTCTCTCAGCAGAATGTCTTCCAGCAGCTAGCGGCCCACACTATATCTGTTTTCTGATGAGGCAACCTGATAATAATCATAATGCATTTGATTTATTCAGTGGATTTTTCACACACAAGGCACAACACAACATGACCTATATCCATCCATTCAGATTTAGATGTGTGCATTTCGTAGGGCCATTGTTGACAACTGGTTGTTTGGTTTGTTTTGCAGGTAGAGAGGATTGTGGAGGAGAAGTTCCGTGAGGTCCTGCCTCTGAACGAAGCCTCCCCTGATGTTAGACAGCTCACTGAGAAGTTTCAGCTGAATGTATGGAACTTTTCCATGAATCATTTCACCAGAATATACTTGACATGTCCATAGCATTCATTATATCAAAGGATCTCGCTTGGGATCTATTCTGTCTTTTCCATGAAACATCAGCAGGGAATATTTCACTAAGGTTTACAATAATATCATTCATTATATACTTAATAGTTTTGAGAAGTTACATTCTAGTTGTGTGTACAACATGTACCTCAGCAATGTTAACTTCATGTAACTACACACTGTAGTGTTCACTTGATCCCTATCCTTGACCAATGAGTCTGCTATCCTCCCAAACCCCAAAAATGAAGTGTTCCTTCCAAATAGGTCCAGACACTGCTGGGCATAACAGACTTGTTTTGTTGACTCTAACCAGCAGTAATGAGGAAGAGGTTGACCTAGTGGTTCAGGTAGTTTACTGTTCTCAACGTGCCGTTGCCCAATACGCTGACTGTGTGTGTGTGTGTGTGTGTTTTAACAGTTGAAGTGCTGTGGGCTGTTCGGTTACACAGACTGGGGCGACAACGTCCCTGACTCCTGTCTCTGTCAGGGTGAGGAAGATCTGATAGAGGGTACATGCCAGAACATTCCATACCAGGTGAGTTCAGATCAACTCTACATGACAGGACTAATGATGTAGCTTAATAGTCAATAGGCTCCTTCTTCTCAGTTCGTATGCACATAGGTTTACATCCTGGTCTACCATGAGAACACCTTTTAACCCTTCCGTACATTATGTCTGTTAGATACATTAATAAAGGAATATGCCACATCAGTTTTCTTCTTCTGTTTTTCAGTTGTTGATCCTTTCAGAGTTCAGGATGACTGGACACCAGAAGCTGATCTACAAACAGGTCGGACCAGGGACCTTTTCTGTTATCTTTAGATCAACCCTGTTGTCGTCTACATTCCTAGACAGAACCGGTTGGTTTTGTCACAGAGAGCAGCACACCGTCGAGAATGAAGCTCTTCTGTTGAGCCGTGATCTGAGTCACGTTATTACACAGATATGAAATACCAATGTCTTTTTCCATCTGCACATTTTAGCTTGTGATCCCTGCGGGAATTGAACCTGTGACCTTGGCATAGCTTGCACCACACTGTAACCATCTGAGCCAGACAGGACCATGATTGAGTTCTGATCTGTGTTCCATTGAGCATTAACGGACCTCTGTCCCACAGCCCTGCTTCCCCATCATCGAGGGCTACGTGGCTAAAGTTCTGGACATCGTGTTGGGCGTTTTCTTCGGATTCGCTGCTCTGGCTGTGAGCATGCATTCTTTACAGCGCACATTTCACACCTTACACATCAAACTGTCAGTTGAATATCTCTACTAGTCCCTTGCTTGCTGTCACCCACGTCGTTGTTTTTAATTGATGTTGTTGTGTTGTTCTCCAGCTCCTGGGAGTGGTGATGTCTGCCGTCCTGCTGGCTCAGCTGAGGAGCTCTAACGTAGCTGTTCCTGTGGTGTTCAGTGTCAGCTCTCACCCGTCCAAGTTCAGCTTCAGTTCCCACCCGCCCAAGTACAGCGAGCTTTACAACGAGCCTGAGAAGCACGAGAAGTGAAAAGCAGGCTGAGGTTCAGGATGCTGAGGTTCAGGATGTGGTTAGTTAGATGACATGGTTTAGGCTGTTGTTCAGTCTGGCTCAGCATAGAAATATAACTACTAGAATGGTTAAAGCCCCACAGACCTCGGCACTATGACTGCACCACCATGGGGTATGATCAATATAGTTGAATGGGGATTGTCTTTCTAGTGATCTATTTCTATGGTGTCCAGACTCGCACTGTTTTCCTTCCACATCTTCTTATGGTTGTTGTGTGTTTTTCAACGAGAGGTCTCCTTAACTCTCTTCCTGACTGTCAAACCAAAAGGAAGGTGCTACTTCCTTCTGTATGTCATTTGCTTTGATTTGAGTTCTACGTTTAAGAAAATCACCACAGGTGGTTTTATACATATGCAGGGAGTTCTTAGTAAAATGGTTGCGAAACGTTCCTTTTTATTTGCAGAATGAGACACAATGAATTGGCAGGGTGTTTTGAAAAGAGGATAATGCAAAGAGAGTACAACTCTGAGATAGTAAGGACAGAATGTTATTTCCATATGACTTTGAATGTCAAATCATTTGCGTTGTAACTGCAATAATAAAGGGAAAGGAAAGTGAAGGTTGACAGAGAGATACGGGAAAATAAATATCTGTAGCTGACGTCCTTTGTTTTTTGCAATGAAATGACATTTTTTTTATGTTTTGCTATGAACTGTAAATCCTTACATGAAATATACAACATGCCAACTGTCTTGCTCTCTTTTTCTAAATAAAACATCTGTCTTCTACATGTCTCTTTTGTACAAATATATTATAATTTGGAACTTATTTACAACTCTTTTGAGGAATATATTAGAATTTTGAAATGATTTCCTCTTTTGAGAAAACATTCAATTTTAGAAGCTTTGCATATTAAGTTCCAATTCAGTTGAATAAAAACACTAGAAGTTCTTTATAAAATTGGAGCTATTGAGTGAGAGAAGAGGAGAGAACCCCGACCAAAACACCTGAGGGAGGAGAAAGATGAAGGGAGGGAGGGTGCTGAGGAGAAAGAGGAAGGGAGGGAGGGTGCTGAGGAGAAAGATGAAGGGAGGGAGGGTGCTGAGGAGAAAGATGAAGGGAGGGAGGGTGCTGAGGAGAAAGATGAAGGGAGGGAGGGTGCTGAGGAGAAAGAGGAAGGGAGGGAGGGTGCTGAGGAGAAAGATGAAGGGAGGGAGGGTGCTGAGGAGAAAGATGAAGGGAGGGAGGGTGCTGAGGAGAAAGAGGAAGGGAGGGAGGGTGCTGAGGAGAAAGATGAAGGGAGGGAGGGAGGGAGCAGAGGAGAAAGAGGAAGTTGGAAGACAGTAAGCTGGAGGGGGATGAGAGAGGCTGGAGAGAGAGTTAGCCCGGACAGAGATGGCAAAAGAGTGGATGGAGTGAGAGGTTGTTGCATCTGTTAAACAGACATTGAGAATATCCTTACAGATCTGAAAAAATAGGGAGGAGACGAATCTAGAAGTCAAACTATACAATTATGGAGAAAATAGAACACTGAACTTAGTGAGATGGAGCAAGAGATGGAGAGGTTAGAATCAGAGATGAATAGGATAGAATCAGAGATGGAGAGGATAGAATCAGAGATGGAGAGGTTAGAATCAGAGATGGAGAGGTTAGAATCAGAGATGGAGAGGTTAGAATCAGAGATGGAGAGGATAGAATCAGAGATGGAGAGGTTAGAATCAGAGATGGAGAGGTTAGAATCAGAGATGGAGAGGTTAGAATCAGAGATGAATAGGATAGAATCAGAGATGGAGAGGATAGAATCAGAGATGGAGAGGTTAGAATCAGAGATGGAGAGATTAGAATCAGAGATGGAGAGGATAGAATCAGAGATGGAGAGGATAGAATCAGAGATGGAGAGGATAGAATCAGAGATGGAGAGGATAGAATCAGAGATGGAGAGGATAGAATCAGAGATGGAGAGGTTAGAATCAGAGATGGAGAGGTTAGAATCAGAGATGGAGAGGATAGAATCAGAGATGGAGAGGTTAGAATCAGAGATGGAGAGGATAGAATCAGAGATGGAGAGGTTAGAATCAGAGATGAATAGGATAGAATCAGAGATGGAGAGGATAGAATCAGAGATGGAGAGGTTAGAATCAGAGATGGAGAGGATAGAATCAGAGATGGAGAGGTTAGAATCAGAGATGGAGAGGTTAGAATCAGAGATGGAGAGGTTAGAATCAGAGATGAATAGGATAGAATCAGAGATGGAGAGGATAGAATCAGAGATGGAGAGGTTAGAATAAGAGATGAAGAGGATAGAGTCAGAGATGGAGAGGTTAGAATCAGACATGGAGAGGTTAGAATCAGAGATGAAGAAGATAGAATCAGAGATGAAGAGGATAGAGTCAGAGATGGAGAAGTTAGAATCAGAGATGGAGAGGTTAGAATCAGAGATGGAGAGGATAGAATCAGAGATGGGGAGGTTAGAATCAGAGATGGAGAGGTTAGAATCAGAGATGGAGAGGTTAGAATCAGAGATGGAGAGGTTAGAATCAGAGATGAGAGGTTAGAATCAGAGATGGAGAGGATAGAATCAGAGATGGGGAGGTTAGAATCAGAGATGGAGAGGTTAGAATCAGAGATGGAGAGGTTAGAATCAGAGATGAAGAGGTTAGAACCAGAGATGGAGAGGTTAGAATCAGAGATGGAGAGGTTAGAATCAGAGATGGAGAGGATAGAATCAGAGATGGGGAGGTTAGAATCAGAGATGGAGAGGTTCGAATCAGAGATGGAGAGGATAGAATCAGAGATGGAGAGGTTAGAATCAGAGATGGAGAGGTTAGAATCAGAGATGGAGAGGTTAGAATCAGAGATGGAGAGGATAGAATCAGAGATGGAGAGTTTAGAATCAGAGATGGAGAGGTTAGAATCAGAGATGGAGAGGATAGAATCAGAGATGGAGAGGTTAGAATCAGAGATGGAGAGGATAGAATCAGAGATGAGAGGTTAGAATCAGAGATGGAGAGGTTAGAATCAGAGATGGAGAGGTTAGAATCAGAGATGGAGAGGTTAGAATCAGAGATGGAGAGGTTAGAATCAGAGATGGAGAGGTTAGAATCAGAGATGGAGAGGTTAGAATCAGAGATGGAGAGGTTCGAATCAGAGATGGAGAGGTTCGAATCAGAGATGGAGAGGATAGAATCAGAGATGGAGAGGATAGAATCAGAGATGGTGAGGATAGAATCAGAGATGGAGAGGATAGAATCAGAGATGGAGAGGTTAGAATCAGAGATGGAGAGGTTAGAATCAGAGATGGAGAGGTTAGAATCAGAGATGGAGAGGTTAGAATCAGAGATGAATAGGATAGAATCAGAGATGGAGAGGATAGAATCAGAGATGGAGAGGTTAGAATCAGAGATGGAGAGGTTAGAATCAGAGATGAATAGGATAGAATCAGAGATGGAGAGGATAGAATCAGAGATGGAGAGGTTAGAATCAGAGATGGAGAGGTTAGAATCAGAGATGGAGAGGATAGAATCAGAGATGGAGAGGATAGAATCAGAGATGGAGAGGATAGAATCAGAGATGGAGAGGTTAGAATCAGAGATGGAGAGGTTAGAATCAGAGATGGAGAGGTTAGAATCAGAGATGGAGAGGTTAGAATCAGAGATGAATAGGATAGAATCAGAGATGGAGAGGATAGAATCAGAGATGGAGAGGTTAGAATCAGAGATGGAGAGGATAGAATCAGAGATGGAGAGGTTAGAATCAGAGATGGAGAGGTTAGAATCAGAGATGGAGAGGTTAGAATCAGAGATGAATAGGATAGAATCAGAGATGGAGAGGATAGAATCAGAGATGGAGAGGTTAGAATCAGAGATGAAGAGGATAGAGTCAGAGATGGAGAGGTTAGAATCAGACATGGAGAGGTTAGAATCAGAGATGAAGAAGATAGAATCAGAGATGAAGAGGATAGAGTCAGAGATGGAGAAGTTAGAATCAGAGATGGAGAGGTTAGAATCAGAGATGGAGAGGATAGAATCAGAGATGGGGAGGTTAGAATCAGAGATGGAGAGGATAGAATCAGAGATGGAGAGGTTAGAATCAGAGATGGAGAGGTTAGAATCAGAGATGAGAGGTTAGAATCAGAGATGGAGAGGATAGAATCAGAGATGGGGAGGTTAGAATCAGAGATGGAGAGGTTAGAATCAGAGATGGAGAGGTTAGAATCAGAGATGAAGAGGTTAGAACCAGAGATGGAGAGGTTCGAATCAGAGATGGAGAGTTTAGAATCAGAGATGGAGAGGATAGAATCAGAGATGAGAGGTTAGAATCAGAGATGGAGAGGTTAGAATCAGAGATGGAGAGGTTAGAATCAGAGATGGAGAGGTTAGAATCAGAGATGGAGAGGTTAGAATCAGAGATGGAGAGGTTAGAATCAGAGATGGAGAGGTTAGAATCAGAGATGGAGAGGTTAGAATCAGAGATGGAGAGGTTAGAATCAGAGATGAATAGGATAGAATCAGAGATGGAGAGGATAGAATCAGAGATGGAGAGGTTAGAATCAGAGATGGAGAGGTTAGAATCAGAGATGAATAGGATAGAATCAGAGATGGAGAGGATAGAATCAGAGATGGAGAGGTTAGAATCAGAGATGGAGAGGTTAGAATCAGAGATGGAGAGGATAGAATCAGAGATGGAGAGGATAGAATCAGAGATGGAGAGGATAGAATCAGAGATGGAGAGGTTAGAATCAGAGATGGAGAGGTTAGAATCAGAGATGGAGAGGTTAGAATCAGAGATGGAGAGGTTAGAATCAGAGATGAATAGGATAGAATCAGAGATGGAGAGGATAGAATCAGAGATGGAGAGGTTAGAATCAGAGATGGAGAGGATAGAATCAGAGATGGAGAGGTTAGAATCAGAGATGGAGAGGTTAGAATCAGAGATGGAGAGGTTAGAATCAGAGATGAATAGGATAGAATCAGAGATGGAGAGGATAGAATCAGAGATGGAGAGGTTAGAATCAGAGATGAAGAGGATAGAGTCAGAGATGGAGAGGTTAGAATCAGACATGGAGAGGTTAGAATCAGAGATGAAGAAGATAGAATCAGAGATGAAGAGGATAGAGTCAGAGATGGAGAAGTTAGAATCAGAGATGGAGAGGTTAGAATCAGAGATGGAGAGGATAGAATCAGAGATGGGGAGGTTAGAATCAGAGATGGAGAGGATAGAATCAGAGATGGAGAGGTTAGAATCAGAGATGGAGAGGTTAGAATCAGAGATGAGAGGTTAGAATCAGAGATGGAGAGGATAGAATCAGAGATGGGGAGGTTAGAATCAGAGATGGAGAGGTTAGAATCAGAGATGGAGAGGTTAGAATCAGAGATGAAGAGGTTAGAACCAGAGATGGAGAGGTTCGAATCAGAGATGGAGAGTTTAGAATCAGAGATGGAGAGGATAGAATCAGAGATGAGAGGTTAGAATCAGAGATGGAGAGGTTAGAATCAGAGATGGAGAGGTTAGAATCAGAGATGGAGAGGTTAGAATCAGAGATGGAGAGGTTAGAATCAGAGATGGAGAGGTTAGAATCAGAGATGGAGAGGTTCGAATCAGAGATGGAGAGGTTCGAATCAGAGATGGAGAGGATAGAATCACAGATGGAGAGGTTAGAATCAGAGATGGAGAGGATAGAATCAGAGATGGAGAGGTTAGAATCAGAGATGGAGAGGATAGAATCAGAGATGGAGAGGTTAGAATCAGAGATGGAGAGGTTAGAATCAGAGATGAGAGGTTAGAATCAGAGATGGAGAGTTTAGAATCAGAGATGGAGAGGTTAGAATCAGAGATGGAGAGGTTAGAATCAGAGATGGAGAGGTTAGAATCAGAGATGGAGAGGTTAGAATCAGAGATGGAGAGGTTAGAATCAGAGATGGAGAGGATAGAATCAGAGATGGAGAGGTTAGAATAAGAGATGAAGAGGATAGAGTCAGAGATGGAGAGGTTAGAATCAGACATGGAGAGGTTAGAATCAGAGATGAAGAAGATAGAATCAGAGATGAAGAGGATAGAGTCAGAGATGGAGAAGTTAGAATCAGAGATGGAGAGGTTAGAATCAGAGATGGAGAGGATAGAATCAGAGATGGGGAGGTTAGAATCAGAGATGGAGAGGATAGAATCAGAGATGGAGAGGTTAGAATCAGAGATGGAGAGGTTAGAATCAGAGATGAGAGGTTAGAATCAGAGATGGAGAGGATAGAATCAGAGATGGGGAGGTTAGAATCAGAGATGGAGAGGTTAGAATCAGAGATGGAGAGGTTAGAATCAGAGATGAAGAGGTTAGAACCAGAGATGGAGAGGTTCGAATCAGAGATGGAGAGTTTAGAATCAGAGATGGAGAGGATAGAATCAGAGATGAGAGGTTAGAATCAGAGATGGAGAGGTTAGAATCAGAGATGGAGAGGTTAGAATCAGAGATGGAGAGGTTCGAATCAGAGATGGAGAGATTCGAATCAGAGATGGAGAGGTTCGAATCAGAGATGGAGAGGATAGAATCACAGATGGAGAGGTTAGAATCAGAGATGGAGAGGATAGAATCAGAGATGGAGAGGTTAGAATCAGAGATGGAGAGGATAGAATCAGAGATGGAGAGGTTAGAATCAGAGATGGAGAGGTTAGAATCAGAGATGAGAGGTTAGAATCAGAGATGGAGAGTTTAGAATCAGAGATGGAGAGGTTAGAATCAGAGATGGAGAGGTTAGAATCAGAGATGGAGAGGATAGAATCAGAGATGGAGAGTTTAGAATCAGAGATGGAGAGGTTAGAATCAGAGATGGAGAGGTTAGAATCAGAGATGGAGAGGATAGAATCAGAGATGGAGAGGTTAGAATCAGAGATGGAGAGGTTAGAATCAGAGATGGAGAGGATAGAATCAGAGATGGAGAGGTTAGAATCAGAGATGGAGAGGTTAGAATCAGAGATGGAGAGGATAGAATCAGAGATGGAGAGAATAGTACGTAGAGAAAGAAGAGAAGGAGAAAGAGTTGAAGGGGGCGAGACGGCAACGGACAAGACTGCAGAAAGAGAGAGAGGCTTAACAGTGGGGGATGAAGGTTGAGAGGAAGTTCTTTAAATATGAAAATTGTGAGATCAACTTTATGAATAAAATATACAAAGTGAGAAAGACGATGATGGAGAATGAAAGGAGGAAGATGAATGAGGTTATGGCAGAGAATAAGAATAAAGAATAAAAGATGGAGAGAGAGACAGATGGAGAAAGAGATGAAGGGCCTGAAGGAGGAGAGGAGGAAGATAAGAGAGCGTAGTAAGAAAGCGACAGTGGAGAGAGTGGTGTTGAGAGAGAGAGAGAGATAGACAAGCGTTAGGAGGACAGTTGTGGGAGACAGTGTGAGACAGAGACAAAGGAGAGAGGACAGAGAAAGGGAGAAAGAGATGGAGGATGACCCCAGAGAGAGGATGACCCCAGAGAGAGGATGGTTCCAGAGAGAGGATGACCCCAGGGAGAGGATGACCCCAGAGAGAGGATGGTCCCAGAGAGAGGATGACCCCAGAGAGAGGATGGCCCCAGAGAGAGGATGACCCCAGAGAGAGGATGGTCCCAGAGAGAGGATGACCCCAGAGAGAGGATGACCCCAGAGAGAGGATGACCCCAGAGAGAGGATGACCCCAGAGAGAGTATGACCCCAGAGAGAGGATGGCCCCAGAGAGAGTATGACCCCAGAGAGAGGATGACCCCAGAGAGAGGATGACCCCAGAGAGAGGATGACCCCAGAGAGAGTATGACCCCAGAGAGAGGATGACCCCAGAGAGAGGATGACCCCAGAGAGAGGATGACCCCAGAGAGAGGATGACCCCAGAGAGAGTATGACCCCAGAGAGAGGATGACCCCAGAGAGAGGATGACCCCAGAGAGAGGATGACCCCAGAGAGAGGAAGAATGAGAGCAGAAGACATGCATTTGAGGGAGACCATTGGTATCCTTCAGAAGGAGATGAGGCCGGTTCATGGCCATGCAGGTGTGATCATGCCTGGTGAGACATGTGACATCACAGGGAAGAAGGTGAGACTGTATCGGCCTCCCAAAATGGAACCCTTTGCCCTACACAGTGCACTACTTTTGACCAGAGCAAAAATTGTGCACTATGTCAGAAATAGGGTGCTATTTGGGACTGAGATATTGGAGCTGGAATGGTAACGCCACAGGCCCATAAAGACGTTTCAGACTTGTCTTTTTAGTTGGAGACCAATTATTCTATCACGTTACCATGGCAATGAACAGAGACAGACAGGAACTCACTAAGAGACTGGCCTACCAGGGTAGAGGTTTCTACTTATAAAGTCATCTCTGACACTCAGAAATAAAATCACCTGCATCTGTCCACAAGCGATTACTTGCATAGTAAACATGGCTAGTTGTTGATCAGTTTGACGTGTAGGCTTTATAAAGTGATATCTACTTCCCTCTTGTGGTCGGAAAAGGTAATTGCAGTCAACAGGAAGCCCCTACAGAGTGGGTCAACTGGGCAAAGACTAAGCAAGGAGTTGCTGAGACCACCGCAGTCACACAACTAAATACATCAGGCTGCTTTGTAATGCTGTCCAGGTAGTTAGTGATAACTGAGTAGCAGTATATGTTAGTTAGAGTTGGAAAAGTTAATTAAAGTATTATTCCACAATGATGCATTAGTTTAATGGCTCTCACACCTCTCCTCAGGGATCCCCATCTGTTTTCATACCTCTCCTCAGGGATCCCCATCTGTTTTCTAACCTCTCCTCAGGGACCCCCATCTGTTTTCTAACCTCTCCTCAGGGATCCCCATCTGTTTTCTAACCTCTCCTCAGGGACCCCCATCTGTTTTCTAACCTCTCCTCAGGGATCCCCATCTGTTTTCTAACCTCTCCTCAGGGATCCCCATCTGTTTTCTAACCTCTCCTCAGGCTCCCCATCTGTTTTCATACCTCTCCTCAGGGACCCCCATCTGTTTTCTAACCTCTCCTCAGGGATCCCCATCTGTTTTCTAACCTCTCCTCAGGGATCCCCATCTGTTTTCATACCTCTCCTCAGGTTCCCCGAGGAGAGGTATGAGAACCCCTGCGGTTAGTTGATAAAACAAAATAGAGATGTGGACCTAGCAAATAGAGATTTAAGACACTAAATGCAGTCACAGGCAAACATACATTACCGTGAAAAAGGTATTTGCCACCTTTCTGACAATTGAGTACTTTTTCCACCACTGCTCACACTCAACAACTGGTTGTGCCACCTTTATCTGCAGTGACTGCAACCAAATGCTTCCTGTAGTTGTGGATCAATCTCTCACATCTCTGTGGAGGAATTTAGGCCCACTCTTCCATGCAGAACTGTTGTAACTCAGCAACATTTGTGGTTTTTCAAGTTTTCAAGCAATTGGTATTAGGTCTGGACTTTGACAAGGCCGTTCCACAACTTCAAATGTTTCGCTTTTTAACCATTTTCATGTGGACTTGATTGTGTGTTTTGGATCATTGTCTTGCTGCATGACCCAGCTGTGCTTAAGCTTCACCTCACAGACAGATGGCCTGACATTCTCCTGTAGAATTCTCTGATATTCTCATGGTTCCTTCTATTAAGGCAAAGTCGTCCAGGTCCTGAGGCAGCAAAGCATCCCCAAACCATCCCACTACCACCACCATGCTTGACCGTTGGTATAAGGTTCTTACTGTGGAATGCAGTGTTTGGTTTTCGACCAGGCATAAATGGGACTCATGTCATCCAAAAAGCTGACTCAAGTTTGCCAAAAAACAGACGGTTTAAATGTATACATTTCTGGACGACATACAGGAGAATGTCAGGCCATCCATCTGTGAGCTGAAGCTTAAGCACAGCTGGGTCATGCAGCAAGACAATGATCCAAAACACACAATCAAGTCTACATGAAAATGGCTAATAAAGCGACACATTTGAAGATTGGGAACGGCCTGGTCAAAGTCCAAACCTAATACCAATTGACATGTTGTGGCAGAACTTTATACGAGTAGTTCATGCTTGAAAACCCACAAATGTCACTGAGTTACAGCAGTTCTGCATGGAAGAGTGGGCCAAAATTCATCCACAGCGATGTGAGAGACTGATCAACAAATAAAGGAAGCATTTGGTTGCAGTCATTGCAGATAAAGGTGGCACAACCAGTTATTGAGTGTAAGGGGGCAAATACTTTTTTACACAGGGGAATTAGGTGTTGCATAACTTTGTTAATTAAATAAATAAAATAAGTGTTATTGTTGTGTTATTCGTTCACCCAGGTTCCCTTTATCTAATACCAGGTTCTTTATCTAATATCAGGTTCTTTATCTAATATCAGGTTCTTTATCTAATATCAGGTTCTTTATCTAATACCAGGTTCTTTATCTAATATCAGGTTCTTTATCTAATATCAGGTTCTTTATCTAATATCAGGTTCTTTATCTAATACCAGGTTCTTTATCTAATATCAGGTTCTTTATCTAATATCAGGTTCTTTATCTAATATCAGGTTCTTTATCTAATACCAGGTTCTTTATCTAATATCAGGTTCTTTATCTAATATCAGTGTTCTTTATCTAATATCAGGTTCTTTATCTAATATCAGGTTCTTTATCTAATATCAGGTTCCTTTATCTAATATCCAGGTTCTTTATCTAATATCAGGTTCTTTATCTAATATCAGGTTCATTTATCTAATATCAGGTTCTTTATCTAATATCAGGTTCTTTATCTAATATCAGGTTCCCTTTATCTAATATCAGGTTCTTTATCTAATATCAGGTTCTTTATCTAATATCAGGTTCTTTATCTAATATCAGGTTCTTTATCTAATATCAGGTCCTTTATCTAATATCAGGTTCTTTATCTAATATCAGGTTCTTTATCTAATATCAGGTTCCCTTTATCTAATATCAGGTTCTTTATCTAATATCAGGTTCTTTATCTAATACCAGGTTCTTTATCTAATATCATGTTCTTTATCTAATATCAGGTTCTTTATCTAATATCAGGTTCCCTTTATCTAATATCATGTTCTTTATCTAATATCAGGTTCTTTATCTAATATCAGGTTCCCTTTATCTAATATCAGGTTCCCTTTATCTAATATCAGGTCCTTTATCTAATATCAGGTTCTTTATCTAATATCAGGTTCTTTATCTAATATCAGGTTCTTTATCTAATATCAGGTTCTTTATCTAATATCAGGTTCTTTATCTAATATCAGGTTCTTTATCTAATATCAGGTCCTTTATCTAATATCAGGTTCTTTATCTAATATCAGGTTCTTTATCTAATATCAGGTTCCCTTTATCTAATACCAGGTTCTTTATCTAATATCAGGTTCTTTATCTAATATCAGGTTCTTTATCGAATATCAGGTTCTTTATCTAATATCAGGTCCTTTATCTAATATCAGGTTCTTTATCTAATATCAGGTTCTTTATCTAATACCAGGTTCTTTATCTAATATCAGGTTCTTTATCTAATATCAGGTTCATTATCTAATATCAGGTTCTTTATCTAATATTAGGTTCTTTATCTAATATCAGGTTCTTTATCTAATATCAGGTTCTCTTATCTAATATCAGGTTCTTTATCTAATATCAGGTTCTTTATCTAATATCAGGTTCTTTATCTAATATCAGGCCTTCAGGCCTTATCTAATATCAGGTTCTCTTTATCTAATATCAGGTTCTTTATCTAATATCAGGTTCTTTATCTAATATCAGGTTCTTTATCTAATATCAGGTTTGGTTGAAGATCTGATAACATTCACTATCAAAAATATGCAAAAGTAGAGAAAATTAGAAAGGGGGCAAATACTTTTTATCGGCATTGTAGTGAAATATGTCAGTTGCAATCTGCAGTTCTTCTGTGAGTTTTCTTTCTATCAGACAGTGAACAGTTGTAGTGAAGTGAAGCAGAAGTAATTAGAAAAGGAGGAAGAGAGGTGGAAGAGAGTAGGAAGAGAGGAGGAAGAGAGGTGGAAGAGAGCAGAAAGAGAGCAGAAAGAGAGGGGGAAGAGTGGAGGAAATAGAGGAGGGAATAGAGGGAAGAGAGGAGGAAGAGAGAAGGAAGAGAGAAGAGAGGCAGAAAGAGAGCAGAAAGAGAGGAGAAATAAAGGAGGAAGAGAGCAGAAAGAGAGCGGAAAGAGAGGAGGGAAGAGAGGAGGAAGAGTGGAGGAAGAGAGGAGGGAAGAGAGGAGGGAATAGAGGAAGAAAAGAGGAGGGAATAGAGGAGGAAGAGAGGAGGAAGAGTGGAGGAAGAGAGGGGGAAGAGTGGAGGGAACAGAGGAATAAAAGAGGAGGGAATAGAGGAGAAAAAGAGGTGGAAGAGAGGAGGGAGAGTGGAGGAAAAGTGGAGGAAGAGTGGAGGGAATAGAGGAGGAAGAGTGGAGGAAGAGAGGAGGAAATAGAGGAGGAAGAGTGGAGGAAGAGAGGAGGAAATAGAGGAGGAAGAGTGGAGGAAGAGAGGAGGAAATAGAGGAGGAAGAGTGGAGGAAATAGAGGAGGAAGAGTGGAGGAAGAGTGGAGGAAGAGTCAAGGAGGAAATAGAGGAGGAAGAGAGGAGGAAGAGAGGAGGGAATAGTGGAGGAAGAGTGGAGGAAGTGTTGAGGAAGAGTGGAGGAAGGGAGGAGGAAATAGAGGAGGAAGAGAGGGAGGAAGAGAGGAGGAAGAGAGGAGGAAGAGTCGAGGAAGAGTGGAGGAAGGGAGGAGGGAATAGAGGAGGAAGAGTGGAGGAAGTGTTGAGGAAGAGTGGAGGAAGGGAGGAGGAAATAGAGGAGGAAGAGAGGGAGGAAGAGAGGAGGAAGAGAGGAGGGAATAGAGGAGGAAGAGAGGAGGAAGAGTCGTGGAAGAGTGGAGGAAGGGAGGAGGGAATAGAGGGGGAAGAGAGGGAGGTAGAGAGGAGGGAATAGAGGAGGAAGAGAGGAGGAAGAGTCGAGGAAGAGTGGAGGAAGGGAGGAGGAAATAGAGGAGGAAGAGAGGGAGGAAGAGAGGAGTAAGAAAGGAGGAAGAGAGCAGAAAGAGAGGAGGTATTTGTGCCTATTTGAGGAGGTATTTGTGCCTCTGTAACTTTCTCACTCATCGTTACTCACGATTCATTCAGGATTATTCATTAAAACATATTCTCTTTACAATAACAGTGACTCCAAAATGACAGAATACATTATTGTGTCACTGTCCCAATACTTTAGGAGTTCACTATAGCGGATGTTAGTAAATGCAGTCTACAGTGCTGCTTGCATGGAAGTTTAGTCTCTAGACGTTTGGTTTCTGGACGGACGACACTTTACTGTGGAAATACAATCTAGCAATTTATCTGTGTACAATAAGACATGATTTACAATGTAAACAATAAAGCTCATCTCAGAAAGCTGATTACAAGCCATATTGACAGAAGACAGAAGAGGGAATGATATTGTCAGTGTGGGGCTAGAGCAGAGCTTCCTTATTACGTTGGCTTGCTTCCCAAACGGCACCCTATTCCCTATGTAGTGCACTATTTGTGACCAGAGGCTTATGGGGTAGTAGAGAAGAGGGTACCATTTGGGACACAGCCATTAATTGTTTTTGTCAGTGCGTCTAGAGCAGAACTTCCCTATTACAGTGCTTCATAATGTCTCACTCTAAAGGTCATACTAAGGTCATCCTAAGGACACTTCTTACTCTTCTAGCCTGAATTTAAAGGTAAAAAAAGGCATGACTCTCGTTCTCAGTTAAAAGCTTGATACGTTACTAATCTATTTTCAGTTAAAATCATGACGTTTTGTCCGTTTTAATGGACCATCAGAATGACCAGAAAAGCCATGGACAGACGAAACTTTATTATGATAAAAAAGAAAAGGTTATACACAAATGAAATGAACGGTGAGCAGTGAGTTGGGCCTTTTCATTCCGAACGCTCATATTCTTTTTTTTGGTTGCACCTCGTCTCACGTTGTTCGAGCACCTTCTACTCCTCGCCTCTTGCCAGGATGCCAAAACTGAAACTCTGACCTCATCCCTGGTTATGGGTGTAAGGTCGTCGGTTAAACTCCCACAACTCCCACAACTCCCTCCACATGGCGAATTGCCTGGAATTAAGGTGTGAAACGATATCCATCGTCTATAGTCTCAGGAACTTCAGTAGACTGCACCTTCTTGATCTGACGAATCATCATGCCGGATAACACTAGCCCAATCAACTGTGGGAAGGATGTTACAAAATTAAATTACCCATAACACAGTATGGCTGGAATTCAATCAAACATGGGAGGGACGGGTAAATCAGGGATAAACAACAAAAAAATTACAAAGGAGTTAAATTGAGTTTGGTTGAATATTTGTTATGTATAATGTATTAGAAAAATTATTATAAATAATTCCATACAGAATAAACACCAAATCCCAAGAAGAATCCAAGTCCGGTCTTAAAAGCAGAGTCGAAGTTCTTCAAGATGAGAGGACCACAGGGCTGAGAGGAGAGACACATCCATTGATATTTACATTCATTGGTCCATTAGATATACAGTAAAAGGAGGACTCTAGTCTAGAAGGATATCACTTTGTTTTGGTATAGACATTGCCACATTGCTTCCACCATTTAAAAGTAGTCAACTGGGTGGGGATTTCTATGGGTCGAGAGTGATTTGCCAGTGATCAGAGAGCGTTGCTTTCATCAAATTGGGTTGCCTGTGGTTTGTAAAACAAAGACTAAGGTAATATCCAGGAGCCAAGACCAAGATGTATACCAGGACATTGGTCCTAAGACCCAGACCCAGTGAGTTGAGACCATGACAAGTTAAAGACTGAATTTATGTGGTCTTGATGGTCGCAAGACCAAGATCACTAGATCAAGAGTTCATGGGCCTTTTCTTCAATTGTAAGAAACTCAAGTAGAGTAAACTTGTGTACAGTACTGTACAGTACAGTACAGTACGGTAGAGTACAGTACAGTACAGTACAGTAGAGTATACTACGGTAGAGTAGGGTACAGTAGAGTACAGTACAGTAGAGTACAGTACGGTAGAGTACAGTACAGTAGAGTATACTACGGTAGAGTAGGGTACAGTAGAGTACAGTACAGTAGAGTACAGTAGAGTATATTACGGTAGAGTAGGGTACAGTAGAGTACAGTACAGTAGAGTACAGTATGGTAGAGTATAGTACAGTAGAGTATACTACGGTAGAGTAGGGTACAGTAGAGTACAGTAGAGTATACTACAGTAGAGTAAGGTACAGTAGAGTACAGTACAGTAGAGTACAGTACGGTAGAGTAGAGTACAGTAGAGTATACTACAGTAGAGTAGTGTACAGTATAGTACAGTACAGTAGAGTACAGTACGGTAGAGTAGAGTACAGTAGAGTACAGTAGAGTATACTACGGTAGAGAAGGGTACAGTAGAGTACAGTACAGTACAGTACAGTAGAGTACAGTACAGTAGAGTACAGCACAGTAGAGTAGAGTACAGTACGGTAGAGTAGAGTACAGTACAGTACAGTAGAGTATACTACGGTAGAGTAGGGTACAGTAGAGTACAGTACAGTACAGTAGAGTAGAGTATAATACGGTAGAGTAGGGTACAGTAGAGCACAGTACAGTACAGTACAGTAGAGTATACTACGGTAGGGTGCAGTAGAGTACAGTACAGTAGAGTACGGTAGAGTACAGTACAGTACCGTACAGTAGAGTATACTACAGTAGAGTAGGGTACAGTAGAGTACAGTACAGTACAGTACGGTAGAGTAGAGTACAGTAGAGTAGGGTACAGTAGAGCACAGTACAGTACAGTACGGTAGAGTAGAGTAGAGTAGGGTACAGTAGAGCACAGTACAGTACAGTACAGTAGAGTATACTACGGTAGGGTGCAGTAGAGTACAGTACAGTAGAGTACGGTAGAGTACAGTACAGTACAGTACAGTACAGTAGAGTATACTACGGTAGAGTAGGGTACAGTAGAGTACAGTAGAGTAGGGTACAATAGAGCACAGTAGAGTAGGGTACAATAGAGCAGAATACAGTAAATTAGGGTGGATTACAGTACAGTTTAGGGTACAGTAGAGTAGGGTAGAGTAAATTATGGTATAGTATACTAGGGTACACTACAGTAGAGTATGGTAAAGTAGATTAGGGTACAGTGACGTAGAGTACATTAGAGTAGGGTACAGTACAGTAGGGTACAATAGAGTAGGGTTAATAGAGTAGGGTACAGTAAATTAGGGTAGAGCAGAGCACATTAGAGTAGTGATGCCGTACAGTAGAGTATGATACAGTAGGGTGCAGTAGAGTAGGGTTCATTAGAGTAGGGTAGAGTAGAGCATGGTATGGTAGAGTAGGGTTATGGTACAGTAGAGTAGGGTGCAGTAAAGTAGGGTACAGTACAGTAGAGTAGGGTACAGTAGTGTACAGTAAATTAGGGTGCAGTACAGTAGAGTAGGGTACAGTACTGTATGGATCAGTAGGGTACAGTAGAGTAGGGTACAGTAGAGTAGGATTGAGTGGGGTACAGCAGAGTAGGGACCAGTAAGGTACAGTATATTGTGTTACAGTATTGTACAATAGAGTAGGGTTCAGTAGAGTACAGTGGAGTAGGGTACAGTGGAGTAGGGTACAGTGGAGTAGGGTACAGTGGAGTAGGGTACAGTAGAGTAGGGATAAATCTGCATTGTTTGCTTTTTGGGGTTTTTGACTTTGTTTCTGTATAAGCACTTTGTGACATCTGCTGATGTAAAAAACGTTATAAATAAACTGTGTTCATTGATAGGGTAAAGTAGAAACAGTAGAGTAGGGTACAGTAGAGTAGGGTAGGGTACAGTAGAGTACAGTAGAGTAGGGTACAGTAAAGTACAGTAGGGTAGGGTACAGTAAAGTAGGGTACAGAGGATTACAGTAGAGAAAGGTAGGGTAGAGTAGGGTACAGTAGAGTAGGGTACAGTAGGGTAGAGTACAGTAGAGTAGGGTACAGTAGAGTACAGTAGAGTAGGGTACAGTAGAGTAGGGTAGGGTACAATAGAGTACAGTAGAGCAGGGTACAGTAGAGTACAGTAGAGTAGGGTAGGGTATGGGTACAGTAAAGTAGGGCGCAGTAGAGTAGGGTGCAGTAGAGTAGGGTATGGCGGGGTAGGGTGCAGTAGAGTAGAGTAGAGTAGGGTAGAGTAGAGTAGGGTAGAGTAGAGTAGAGTAGGGTGGGTTACAGTAGCGTAGGGTAGAGTAGGATACAGTATAGTAGGGTAGGGTTGAGTAGGATACAGTATAGTAGGGTAGGGTTGAGTAGGGTTGGGTAGCGTAGAGTAGGATACAGTATAGTAGGGTAGGGTAGAGTAGAGTAGAGTAGGGTGGGTTACAGTAGCGTAGGGTAGAGTACAGTAGAGTACAGTAGTGTAGGGTAGAGTAAAGTAGAGTAGCGTAGTGTACAGTAGAATAGAGTAGAGTAGAGTAGCGTAGTGTACAGTAGAGCAGGGTACAGTAGAGTAGAGTAGCGTAGTGTACAGTAGAGTAGAGTAGAGTAGGGTACAGTAGAGTACAGTAGGGTAGAGTAAAGTAGAGTAGAGTATAGTAGGGTAGGGTACAATAGAGTAGAGTGGGGTAGAGTAGAGTAGAGTAGAGTAGGGTAGGGTAGGGTATAGTAGGGTCCAGTAGAGTAGAGTAGGGTACAGTAGAGTAGGGTAGAGTAGAGTAGATTAGAGTAGGGTAGGGTAAGGTAGGGTGGGTGGGGTAGGGTGCAGTAGAGTAGAGTAGAGTAGAGTAGAGTAGGGTACAATAGAGTAGAGTGGGTTAGAGTAGAGTAGGGTAGGGTAGAGTCCAGTAGAGTAGAGTAGAGTAGGGTACAGTAGAGTAGAGTAGAGTAGAGTAGGGTAGGGTAGGGTAGGGTAGGGTGGGGTAGGGTGCAGTAGAGTAGAGTAGAGTAGAGTAGAGTAGAGTAGAGTAGAGTAGGGTAGGGTAGGGTAGGGTGGGGTAGGGTGCAGTAGAGTAGAGTAGGGTAGGGTAGGGTGGGGTAGGGTAGGGTGGGGTAGGGTACAGTAGAGTAGAGTAGAGTAGAGTAGAGTAGAGTAGAGTAGAGTAGAGTAGGGTAGGGTACAGTAGCGTAGGGTAGAGTACAGTAGGGTAGAGCACAGTAGAGTAGGGTAGGGTAGGGTTCAGTAGAGTAGCGTAGGGTATAGTAGAGTAGGGTAGGGTAGGGTAGAGTAGAGTAGGGTAGGGTAGGTAGGGTAGGAAACAGTGATGAGGGTAGGGTACAGTAGAGTAGAGTAGAGTAGAGTAGAGTAGAGTAGAGTAGAGTAGGGTACAGTAGAGTAGGGTTGAGTCAGGTAGGGTTAGGTAGAGTAAGGTGGGGTAGGGTAGGTTGGGGTAGGGCACAGTAGGGTATAGTAGGGTGGGGTAGGGTAGAGTAGATTAGGGAAGGATACAGTAGGGTAGGGGAAAAGTAGAGTAGGGAAGGGTACAGTAGGGAAGGGTACAGTAAAGTAGGGTCCAGTAAAGTAGCGTACAATAGAGTAGAGTAGGGTTCAGTAAAGTAGGGTACAGTAAAGTAAGGTCGGTAAAGTAGGGTACAGTAAAGTAGGGTTAGGTAGACTACAGTAAAGTAGGGTGCAGTAGGGTAGGGTACAGTAAAGTACAGTAAAGTAAGGCTAATTAGGGTAGGGTACAGTAGTGTAGGGTACAGTAGAGTACAGTAAAGTAGGGCACAGTAGGGTAGGGTGCAGTAAAATAAGATACAGCAGTGTAGGATGCAGTAGAGTACAGTAAAGTCGGGTAGATTAGAGTGGGGTAGAGTGGAATAGGGTACAGTAGGTTAGGGTACAGTAGGTTAGGGTTCAGTAGAGTAGGGTGTAGTAAAGTAGGGTAGGGTAGGGTAGAGTAGAGTAGGGTACAGTAGAGTAGAGTACAGTAGAGTAGGGTGCAGTAGAGTAGGGTACAGTAGAGTACGGTTTAGTAGGGTAGGATTCAGTAGAGTACAGTAAAGTAGGGAACAGTAGGGTAGGGTACAGTAGAGTACAGTAAAGTAGGGTAGAGTAAAGTAGGGTGGGGTAAAGTAGGGTGCAGTAGAGTAGGGTGGGGTAAAGTAGGGTGCAGTAAAGTAGGGTGGGGTAAAGTAGGGTGCAGTAGAGTAGGGTGGGGTAAAGTCGGGTGCAGTAGAGTAGGGTACAGTAGAGAAGGATATGGTGGGGTAGGGTCCAGTAGAGTAGGGTATAGTAGAGTAGGATATGGTGGGGTAGGGTTCAGTAGATTAGCGTACAGTGGAGTAGGGTACAGTGGTGTAGGGTTCAGTAGAGAATGATTCCTCAAAATGTACCGTATTTTATAATTAATATACAGTACATTCGGAAAGTATTCAGAGAAAAAATTGATAACATTTTTTCTCATCAATCTACACACATTACCCCATAACAACAATGCAAAAAAAAGTTTTTAGAAATGTTAGCAAATTTATATAAAAAAATAAACCCAGAAATATCACTTTTACATAAGTATTCAGACCCTTTACTGAAGACTTTATTGAAGAACCTTTGGCAGCGATTACAACCTTGAGTCTTCTTGGGTAAGACTTGGCACACCTGTATTTGGGGAGATCCTCTCATTGTTCTCTGAAGATCCTCTCAAGCTCTGTCAGGTTGGATGGGAAGCGTTGCTGCACAGCTATTTTCAGGTTTCTCCAGAGATGTTCAATCAGGTTCAATTCCAATCTCTGGCTGGGCCACTCAAGGACATTCAGAGACTTGTCCCAAAGCCCCTCCTGCGTTGTCTTGACTGTGTGCTTAGGGCCGTTGTCCTGTTGGAAGGTGAGCCTTCGCCCCAGTCTGAGGTCCTGAGCGCCCTGGAGCAGGTTTTCATCAAGGATCTAGCTGTACTTTGCTCCATTCATCTTTCTCTCGATCCTGACTAATCTCTCAGTCCCTACCTCTGAAAAACATCCCCACAGCATGATGCTATCACCACCATGCTTCACCGTAGGGATGGTGCCAGATTTCATCAAGACGTGACACTTAGCATTCAGGTCAAACAGTTCAATCTTGGTTTCATCAGACCAGAGAATCTTGTTTCTCAAGGTTTGAGAATCCTTTAGGTGCCTTTTGGCAAACTCCAAGCCGGCTGTCATATGCCTTTTACTGAGGAGTGGCTTCCGTCTGGCCACTGTACCATAAAGGCCTGATTGGTGGAGTGCTGCAGAGATGGTTGTCCTCCTGGAAGTTTCCAAATCATTTCCAAATCATGTCCAATTAGGTGAAATGACCACAGGTGGACGCCAATCAAGTTGAAGAAACATCTCAAGGATAATCAATGGGCTTCCGAGTGGTGCAGCGGTCTAAGGCACTGCATCTCAGTGCTAAAAGTGTCACTACAGACCTTGGTTCGATTCCAGGCTGTATCACAACCGTCCGTGATTGGGAGACCCATAGGGCGGCGCACAATTGGTCCAGCGTCATACTGGTTTGAGTTTGGCCGTGGGAGGCCGTCATTGTAAATCAGAATTTGTTCTTAACTGACTTGCCCAGTTAAATTTTAAAAAAGAAACAGGATGCAGCTGAGCTCAATATCAAGTCTCATAGCAAAGGATCTGAATACTTATGTAAATTAGGTATTTCTGTTGTTTTTATTTTTAATACATTTGCCAAAATTTCTACAAACCTGTTGTCACTTTGTCATTATGGGGTATTGTGTGTAGATTAACGAGTAAATTGTTTTATTTAAATCCATTTTAAAATAGGGCTTTAATGTAACATAATGTGGAAAAAGGGAAGGGTTCTGAATACTTTCCGATTGCGTTGCATAGTGTTGTTTTGGCTGACATAAAGAAGCATTACCTCTCTGTAGATCCACATCATTTCAGATTTGTCAGATCTTCCCTGAAGTAACAAAGAACGCAAGAAAAACGTTTAAAATAACATTATTGGATTGAAATTTCTTTGACATACAGTACCAGTCAATAGTTTGGAGACACCTACTCATTCAAGGGTTTATCTTTATTTTGACTATTTTCTACATTGTAGAATAACAGTGAAGACATCACAACTATGAAATAATACATATGGAATCACGTAGTAACCAAAAAAGTGTTAAACAAATCAAAATATATTTTGTATTAGAGATTCTTCAAAGTAGACACCCTTTGCCTTGATGACAGCTTTGCACACTCTTGGCATTCCCTTGACCAGCTTCATGAGGTAGTCCCCTGGAATGCATTTCAATGAACAGGTGTGCCTTGATAAAAGTTAATTTGTGGAATTGCTTTCCTTAATGCTTTTGGGCCAATCAGTCGTGTTGTGACAAGGTAGGGGTGGTATACAGAAGATAGCCCTATTTGGTAAAAGACCAGGTCCATATTATGTTAAGAATAGCTCAAATAAGCAAAGAGAAACGACAGTCCATCAATACTTTAAGACATGAAGGTCAGTCAACTTGGAAAATGTCAAGAAATTTCTTCAAGCGCAGTCGCAAAAACCATCAAGCGCTATGATGAAACTGGCTCTCATGAGGACCGCCACAGGAAAGGAAGACCCAGAGCTACCGCTGCTGCAGAGGATAAGTTCATTAGAGTTACCAGCCTCAGAAATTGCAGCCCAAATAAATGCTTCACAGAGTTCAAGTAACACATGTCAACATCAACTGTTCAGAGGAGACTATGTGAATCAGGCCTTCATTGTCGAATTGCTGCAAAGAAACCACTAAAAAGAAGAGATTTGCTTGGGCCAAGAAACATGCGCAATGGACATTAGACTGGTGGAAATCTGTCCTTTGGTCTGATGATTTCCAATTTGAGATTTTTGGTTCCAACCGCTGTGTCTTTGTGAGACGCAGAGTAGGTGAATGGATGAGATCTGCATGTATAGTTCCCAGCGTGAAGCATGGAGGAGGTGGTGTGATGGTTTGGGGGTGCTTTGCTGGTGACACTGTCAGTGATTTACTTAAAACTCAAGGCACACTTAACCAGCATGGCTACCACAGCATTCTGCAGCGATACGCCATCCCATCTGGTTTGCGCTTGTTTTTCACCGTAGTTTGATTTGTTGAACACTTTTTTTGGTTTCTACATGATTCCATGTGTTATTTCATAGTTTGTATGTCTTCACAATGTAGAAAATAGTAAAAATAAAGAAAAACCCTTGAATGAGTAGGTGTGTCCAAACTTTTGACTGGTACTGTAAATTGTTTTTATTATATGTAACATTTTCTTCTTGTAATATTCCTCGTAATTGAATTAGTTGGTTGCCGGGAGTTATTCCTGCTCAAATCACATAGTTAGGATTAAAAACTCCTAGCCCCATTTAAAACAGCCGACGTGTTTTTTTTACTCACCCAGTTGCCGCCATCTTTAGTCGTTTGCACCTCCATACATTGGGACGGGTCTGACTTGAAACTAGAACATTTACAGGTCTCTGGAATCTTGCTATCCCAGTCTCTGTAACTCATTATTCCACAACACTTACCCTGCAACAGCAAACACAGTTGTCAGTGAACACGAGGTAAGAAACAGTGAACACGAGGTGAGAAACAGTGAACACAAGGTGAGAAACAGTGAACACAAGATGAACACGAGGTGAGAAACAGTGAACACAAGATGAACACGAGGTAAGAAATAGTGAACACAAGATGAGAAACAGTGAACACAAGGTGAGAAACAGTGAACACAAGGTGAGAAACAGTGAACACAAGGTGAGAAACAGTGAACACAAGATGAGAAACAGTGAACACAAGGTGAGAAACAGTGAACACAAGGTGAGAAACAGTGAACACAAGGTGAGAAACAGTGAACACGAGGTAAGAAACAGTGAACACGAGGTGAGAAACAGTGAACACAAGGTGAGAAACAGTGAACACAAGATGAACACGAGGTAAGAAACAGTGAACACAAGGTGAGAAACAGTGAACACAAGGTGAGAAACAGTGAACACAAGGTGAGAAACAGTGAACACAAGGTGAGAAACAGTGAACACAAGGTGAGAAACAGTGAACACAAGGTGAGAAACAGTGAACACAAGGTGAGAAACAGTGAGAAATTTACATTGCTAGTCTTACAAATTGATCATGACACATTAAGACTTCTTTATGAATTGGGTTGCAAAATTCTGGTAACTTTAAAAAAATTCACAGGTTTTCCAGAAATCCTGTCTGACAGATTCCCAGATTACGAAGGGAATGAGCATGAAATCCAGAATGCAGAATCCAGGATTTATGGAAAACCTGTGAATTTAGGGAAAGTTATTCAAATTTTGCCACCTATTTATGAATATTAGTAATTGTGGACAATATGTAGACTTCCACAGTACTTGTACTTGTAGAGCCATGATAGTTTGTCGGTGCTCCGCATCAGCCATCATTTCTGATGTAATTGCAGGGAGGTTTTCTTTAATCAGTTGCATGGCCTTAAATAATGAGGAAAAAATACACATTTTGAGACGATTCATCAATTTAAGATGCTTTTATATTTAATTTAAAGTGTTAATTAAGCCACAAAGTAAATGTACAAAATATAAACTGTGAAATAATAATAAATAATAGCAATAGCTTGTGTCTACAGAACTTTCAAACCCGGCCGTATAACAGCTTAGTTTAAGATAAACAGTGTAAGTGATATATCGGCATAAAATCAATGCATTTTTTTAAAAGAATAATGCAACTATTGACAAATTATGATTTTAATTTCACAGGACTTTTAAATATCTAAAGAAAAGTTTACCTCAGGCATTGAACGAGCCATTTGAAATCCAACAATAAGAAAGAAGATTGTTCCAAAGCCTATTATTCCAAGGAACTGAAAATAAAACACACATTTTCGGCAAACAAACAATTAGTAAATCATACATAATGATACAGTTTTGTTTAATACATTTCTTTAAAATGTTATTATATATATTTTCTGCCACATTGAATTAAATAATGTTACCATGCAACCATATTATTGTCTCTTGCAGGAAAAGTTTGATTTTGTATTTGATTTATAGAAACACTATGGTTAATAAAGGTTAATAATGTGATGTTTTTGAACTGTTTTGTATTGTGTCAATGAGATTCAAGTATTTACCACTCGCAGTATCACAATGTTCTCTTTGTATGCACCATATGCTCCAAGTAAAGAGAGCAGCACAGAAACAACTGCAGTCGATATAATCCATGTCAAGCCAATTGACTCTCCTTGGTCATGCTGGAAAACATGATCACAAGCATTGTCACTGGGGGGTGAGTCAAAGACTTCAGTTTTACAGTTGTTGTTTGTGTTGTTAATTAGTTGGATCATTTCACCTCTGTATTATATGGTGCTGCGATCACTGCCAAAACCAATAGGACACACCCTGCAATCTAAAACACCATGAAAAACGGGTCACAATTTAGAATGCATCAATTAATACATCAAGAAAAGTTAGAAACATACACAATGAAAGTAGTCAAACAACAGAACTACTTTATAAAAAAAATACCAAATAAAGAGGTTAAAAGACACACAGGGAGAAAAATCTATGAATAAACCAACAGGTACACTTAATGAACAATAAAATGTATGAGGTTATCTCATGTTAATATTGCTTACCCCTGACAACATGTTGAATCCAAAGAACAGCTGTTTCAGACATCTGTTGACCTGTGCCATTGTGAACAGAATCAAAGAGCAAAACAAGCTGTTAAAATGATGCTGGGCACACAGAGTATCTACTTGCTTATCTAGCCCCTGTTCTCAAATCAGACTGTTTCAACGGCACACCCTGCTTTAATAATACCACCGCTTGTGAGGAGGGCGGTCTTTCATCTGTATATCTACGGTAAATGACGTTAAAACAGGCAGGGTTTCTGACAGGAACGTTCTGTGACGGCCGTTTACATGATGTTTAGCAGAGCAGGGCAGGATTTGGGCAAACTGCTTGTCAATGGGGAAAGTGACAAACTCGTCGTCCCTTGTTGGCACGTTTTCTCTAAATCGCAAAACATTAGCTATCTTCAAGACAGTTTCTGCAGTAGCTGAATAGATCTTCACTACATGACCATGAAAGTGACAAACTGACACATGTCCATATTTGTCATAAATAACTGCATGACAAAGGAAGTGCTGTACTGCACTGTATGCACTGAATGCGACGACATGGTTCTACGCAGCTAGCTTGGCAGCAATGGCATGCTAAACTAAGATGATCAGGCGTTTGTAGGGGAACCACCTCTTATATAAAGGTGAATGGAAACACGGATTTAGAAGCCAGCTAACTCTAACTGTAAATGGCCATATTGGCATTGCTGTCACTGGCAGGCGAGAACATTTTGGAACTCCCCAAAATGGCTGAATTTACTGAGTAGCGCCAAGTCTGAGAATTAGTTTATTACAGAGAAGGAAATAATTGTTAGTTAGGGAGCCAATAAACCAACTGAAACCGTTCATGTTTGAGCCTATCGTTGCCCCCAGATGAAATAGTTATTTCTAGTAGCAGTAACAACACAGCCATGCCGCCTGAAACAGCTCAGCTAGAGGGTTGGCGTAGCTAACACAAACTGGTAATGGCTAGAGTATGAGTGTGTGTTGTAGAGAGATTGTAGCGATACAGCACAAAATCCCAGCGGATGGTGGCTGTATAACTGTACATCCAGTCAGAGGCTCCTGTCAGACTAATCCTTATGAAGGACTTCCTGGCCGAAGAGGTTACTTGACCAGTCAACAGGCGATTTGCCAGCTAAATAATTGGTGAAATGTTGCTTGACTATAAATTGTTTAAAGTTAATATCAGTAGTGGGTAGGTGTTCAATATATTGTAATGAAACAGGCAGGGAGCAGGTCTCGAACCCTCGACCTTCTAGCCCGAAGTCCAGCGTGCTATCGACTGTGCCCCAAAACAAGCCCGAGCTGCAGGGTAGATATCCGTGCTTATAAACCCAGGTTCGTTACACTATATAAGTATCCTATATCGATGTTTATTATCAGCGCTGTTTGGCACTTTGGTAACACATTTACCATTAGATTAGACGACAGGAGTTTGAATCGCAGACGGCATCATGATTCATGAAATCTCATTCTAACCAATAATGGGGCATGCTCCTTATAAATACATTGTGACTTGGTTTCGGTATCAGACTAACTTTTCTTATGATTTTGTTTGACGAGCAAAGTTTATCGCCAGTTCACCCCATCTGCACAAGGGAGAATTGGACGAGGTGTACAGCGTCTCATCCCTGCGTGTGCCGTTTCTTCCATAAAGCGCGCATACACCGACGAAAAGGCACTGAATACAATTCATTTAGTAACTCTAGCCTAAGACATGTACACATTGTATTAGTTAGCTTGTCCACCATAACAACAGGTTCAAGCGTAACCAGATGAAGTTGCTTTGAAGATAATACTACTTTCAGTGCGCACTAATCCCGGTGTCCCTGTCGCTAGAGTAGTGACTTCAACAAGCTTTGGCTGCTATTATTGGAAAGGAATGGTAACTGCACTCAGCAACTAGTTGGCAGAGTCAACGTAGACGTTAATAATATATGCCATTTAGCAGACACCTTCATCCAGAGCGAACTGTGTTATATGGTAGAGGAAACAGATCATAGAAACAGGATAACAATGTTGATATCATGGATGGTCAGTCCTTGCATCTATAACTCTGTCTATGAATTTGAGAGCGGTTACATGTCTCCAGCCCCATCCCTCAGCTTTTTACCCAAAGAGGAGCAGGGAGACACTTTGTTATTGTTTCTACTGCTGATTGGCACTTTAAGAAGTTAAGATGCAGATTAAATCCACACCAACATGTTACAGATACTATATAAAAACCCCATCACTCAGACAATTAGTGAATACACAGTATCCAGCACAGCAAACAATCAATCACTCAGTTAATGAATACACAGTATCCAGCACAGCAAACAATCAATCAATCAATCAATCAATCAGTTAATGAACACACAGTATCCAGCACAGCAAACAATCAATCACTCAGTTAGTGAATACACAGTATCCAGCACAGCAAACAATCAATCAATCAGTTAATGAATACACAGTATCCAGCACAGCAAACAATCAATCACTCAGTTAATGAATACACAGTATCCAGCACAGCAAACAATCAATCAATCAGTTAATGAATACACAGTATCCAGCACAGCAAACAATCAATCAATCAGTTAATGAATACACAGTATCCAGCACAGCAATCAATCAATCAATCAATCAGTTAATGAATACACAGTATCCAGCACAGCAAACAATCAATCAATCAGTTAATGAATACACAGTATCCAGCACAGCAAACAATCAATCACTCAGTTAATGAATACACAGTATCCAGCACAGCAAACAATCAATCACTCAGTTAGTGAATACACAGTATCCAGCACAGCAAACAATCAATCAAATGTATTTTACAAAAATCCTTTTTACATCAAAATAATAACCACAGTGGTTATAGAGGGTGCAACAGTTCAACACCACAGAAGCAAATGTCCGTTGGCTTTTCATAGCTGAGCATTGATAGGTTGAAAGAGACAGTTGAAACAGTAGGACTGGGACAAGGTTGCACAACCATTGAAACAGGTAAAAAAAAAAAATAATCAGTGGAAAAACAATTCCACTCCAATTCCCTTTATCTTTGAATTGGCTGTTGAATGGCCTGCTCCTTCTCCATTTTCAGAACACCATCCTGTTCCCCCAGAGTGATCGATAGTATATCTTGGCACTGAGTTGATTGTGATTCTGAGCTCTCAGGTTCATACAGTGATCTCCCTCTGTCAGCTCCTCTGTGGCGTAGAGGGGCAGGACTCTGTTGCGTAGAGGGGCAGGACTCTGTGGCGTAGAGGGGCAGGACTCTGTGGCGTAGAGGGGCAGGACTCTGTGGCGTAGAGGGGCAGGACTCTGTTGCGTAGAGGGGCAGGACTCTGTGGCGTAGAGGGGCAGGACTCTGTGGCGTAGAGGGGCAGGACTCTGTGGCGTAGAGGGGCAGGACTCTGTGGCGTAGAGGGGCAGGACTCTGTGGCGTAGAGGGGCAGGACTCTGTGGCGTAGAGGGGCAGGACTCTGTGGCGTAGAGGGCAGGACTCTGTGGCGTAGAGGGGCAGGACTCTGTGGCGTAGAGGGGCAGGACTCTGTGGCGTAGAGGGGCAGGACTCTGTGGCGTAGAGGGGCAGGACTCTGTGGCGTAGAGGGGCAGGACTCTGTGGCGTAGAGGGGCAGGACTCTGTGGCGTAGAGGGGCAGGACTCTGTGGCGTAGAGGGGCAGGACTCTGTGGCGTAGAGGGCAGGACTCTGTGGCGTAGAGGGGCAGGACTCTGTGGCGTAGAGGGGCAGGACTCTGTGGCGTAGAGGGGCAGGACTCTGTTGTATACTGATGGTCGTGAGCTCAATCTAGCTGGGCCCCGAGCTCTTTAGTGATGGTCCCGATGGACCTCTTCTTCACCGCAGCACAGGAACACTGGCACCTAGGGGTCGGTTTGGCATAATGTACCAACCGTTCTTTCCTGTTGGTAGAAAACAATTAAGGCATCTATTAGGCTATAGTTATATTCAAGAATCACTGCAGATACTTGAAATAAACAATAGTCTTAGAAATAACATGGATTTGCATGTACCACCTCTGCCTCCTGCACAGTCTCCTCAAGGATGAAGATGTCATCCTGAAAACAAACAAACGTTTTAAGACAACTGAACCCAAATATATCAGTTGGCATTAACAAGCTACCTGTCTTGTATGCCTTGTCAACACACACACACACACACACACACACACACACACACACACACTACACAAGACACAATAGAGGGACATTTATTTTTCAGCAAACATCAGCTATGACAATTTCAGTCTAGCTAAATGAGGTGGAGCTAACAAAACATTACAAAAACAAATCTGTCAACAAAATGTATTACAGTACTTGACTATCTGAGGTGGAAGCTAGCTACAGTAACTAACGGTACCTAATATGAAATGTATTACAGTACTTGACTATCTGAGGTGGAAGCTAGCTACAGTAACTAACGGTACCTAATATGAAATGTATTACAGTACTTCACTATCTGAGGTGGAAGCTAGCTAACGTTACAGTAACTCACGGTACCTAATATGAAATGTATTACAGTACTTGACTATCTGAGGTGGAAGCTAGCTAACGTTACAGTAACTCACGGTACCTAATATGAAATGTATTACAGTACTTGACTATCTGAGGTGGAAGCTAGCTAGCGTTACAGTAACTCACGGTACCTAATATGAAATGTATTACAGTACTTGACTATCTGAGGTGGAAGCTAGCTAACGTTACAGTAACTCACGGTACCTAATATGAAATGTATTACAGTACTTGACTATCTGAGGTGGAAGCTAGCTAGCGTTACAGTAACTCACGGTACCTAATATGAAATGTATTACAGTACTTGACTATCTGAGGTGGAAGCTAGCTAGCGTTACAGTAACTCACGGTACCTAATATGAAATGTATTACAGTACTTGACTATCTGAGGTGGAAGCTAGCTAGCGTTACAGTAACTCACGGTACCTAATATGAAATGTATTACAGTACTTGACTATCTGAGGTGGAAGCTAGCTAGCGTTACAGTAACTCACGGTACCTAATATGAAATGTATTACAGTACTTGACTATCTGAGGTGGAAGCTAGCTAGCGTTACAGTAACTCACGGTACCTAATATGAAATGTATTACAGTACTTGACTATCTGAGGTGGAAGCTAGCTAGCGTTACAGTAACTCACGGTACCTAATATGAAATGTATTACAGTACTTGACTATCTGAGGTGGAAGCTAGCTAGCGTTACAGTAACTCACGGTACCTAATATGAAATGTATTACAGTACTTGACTATCTGAGGTGGAAGCTAGCTAGCGTTACAGTAACTCACGGTACCTAATATGAAATGTATTACAGTACTTGACTATCTGAGGTGGAAGCTAGCTAACGTTACAGTAACTCACGGTACCTAATATGAAATGTATTACAGTACTTGTCTATCTGAGGTGGAAGCTAGCTAGCGTTACAGTAACTCACGGTACCTAATATGAAATGTATTACAGTACTTGACTATCTGAGGTGGAAGCTAGCTAACGTTACAGTAACTCACGGTACCTAATATGAAATGTATTACAGTACTTGACTATCTGAGGTGGAAGCTAGCTAACGTTACAGTAACTCACGGTACCTAATATGAAATGTATTACAGTACTTGACTATCTGAGGTGGAAGCTAGCTAGCGTTACAGTAACTCACGGTACCTAATATGGGTACACGTATAAACTGTGTTGCAATTTTAGTTGCTTCGCTAACGTTATTTGCTGAGGGGTGTTACACAAAACACTTCAGACGCAATTAGCGTATTACCCGTGTCTAACGTTGGCCTAGTCAACAACAGTCATGACCGGTTAACGGCACCTCTGTTCGATTCACTCAACAGACAGTGACGCACCGGCGGCAGTCGTTTCTATGGCAATGTAAAATGGCGCAAATTAACCATGTCGAAGATCAAAACACTAAATATAAATATGTTTTTATGTTAAATGCACATTTTTAGTATTAGTGGATTGAATATATCTCTTTGCTCAGATGTACTTCCTAAAGTGTTTCCATTCCCCTGTGTATCTTCTTATATGGACTCTCTTTCAGGTTATGTTCATCCAATCACATTGTCCAATCATAACTGCCAGTTTCCACTTACTACATTGGCGGTGCCATTGCAACATTGCTCTTCTCGGGAAATTATTCTGACACAATTACAACGAGCAGTAATGATTTAAATCATATGATTTTATTAACTCTGAGCTGGTTGTTTACTGGCATGATACTTGTTGTTGCGAGGATGAAAAACGTTTCACCATGTTGGACAGATATTCATAATGGCTTGTTCATTCACCATTGTCATACCACACTTATACACTCATTATTAACATGCGTTTCATATTTTTTAATGCACTTTAACAACAAGGTGCAATAGTTAGATCTGAGGGGAATAATTGGCATTTATCATGTACAGGAAATCAAACAAAAGCCAGACTTGAACCAAACTGTACAGCAGGGAAGAGCTGGTATGAGAGCCACACCATGCGTTTTTTACTTGGAATTTAGCCGTGTGTTGATTTTCACTGTAGCTAGTGTTCCAAACAAAAGACCAGCAGGAGGATAACAGTTTGGTATATATGAATCATGTTCTCGTCCTCATGCAGAGCATGGTTATCTGTGGTGTTGACGCTGAGGTCAGGTGACAGCTAGAGGACTGAGTTGGTACTTGACTCTGTCGAGGCTGTCGTTGAGCGGTGGCTCTGTGGACCGAATCTGGAGGGCCAGCAGTACCAGAGACATCACTATGGCAGCAATCTGGAATACAGTGGAACAGATCAAGTTTCAATGTTCCAGTTCATTTACAATGTATAAACGTTGGAAATGTTATTCACTTTCACAGTATTTTGATTTTACCTTTGTTTTAACAGTAAAAAAAAGAAATAACAAAACATGATATAATATATAGAAATGTGCACAGAATAATGTGCTTTTTTTCCACTCATATCCACAACAACGAGTCCACATTGTGGTATTGAACCATAGTTGTGCTAAATGCTACACTTGTCTTGCATCTAAAGACATTACACCTGGGGAGGTAATAGTAGCTTCACAATAAAACATGAATCAACGTTAAACAATAACAGTAGCTTCACAATAAAACATGAATCAACATTCAACATGTAAACAATAATAGTAGCTTCACAATAAAACATGAATCAACGTTAAACAATAACAGTAGCTTCACAATAAAACATGAATCAACATTCAACATGTAAACAATAATAGTAGTTTCACAATAAAACATGAATCAACATTCAACATGTAAACAATAATAGTAGTTTCACAATAAAACATGAATCAACATTAAAACAATAACAGCAGCGTTACAATAAGACATGAATAAACATTAAACATGAAAACAATAACAGTAGCTTCACAATAAGACATGAATCAACATTAAACATGAAAACAATAATAGTAGTTTTACACTAAAACATTAAGTCAGTGGTCATACCATAATGGTGGCAAATGTAGAGATGAACCCGATCATGATCTGAATCAGGAAGTTCATGTGTCTCTTCAGGATGGGACCACAAGGCTGGAACAGATAGAGATGGCATTGTAACAGCCATAGAATTAGATATTAGAACTCTTTATGTATTACAATTACATATTAATAATTGAATAGGATCTCTGTGGTAACAGATCTCTTAATTTCTTTGTGATTTATCTTGTAACTTTGGAGTCAGTTTAGCCCAATGCTAGCTAGCTTTCACTGAAAATTGTTGCATCAAAATAAAAAATGAACAATGTTTAAATAAGACTGCTATACCTTGCTGTACACCCAGCGCTCCTGGGACACTGAAGTTGTAGTTTGTCCGTGTGTGTTATTGTGCTGGCAGTCTAGCTTCAGAAAAACACAGAGACAGAGAAACAGGATCAAACACCTTTATAGGTCACCACAAGCCTCTGTAACGTTTCAAGTCTGTTTAAAGCTTCTATCCTTAGTTGATACATCCAGTTTGGACTTGTATATGTATTATATATACCCACTGACATCACAGAGGCAGGGAGCTTAGTGGTTAGAGCAGGTAGCCTAGTGGTCAGAACAGGTAGCCTAGTGGTTAGAGCAGGTAGCCTAGTGGTTAGAGCAGGGAGCCTAGTGGTTAGAGCAGGGAGCCTAGTGGTTAGAGCAGGTAGCCTAGTGGTTAGAGCAGGTAGCCTAGTGGTTAGAACAGGTAGCCTAGTGGTTAGAGCAGGTAGCCTAGTGGTTAGAGCAGGGAGCCTAGTGGTTAGAGCAGGTAGCCTAGTTGTTAGAGCAGGGAGCCTAGTGGTTAGAGCAGGTAGCCTAGTGGTTAGAGCAGGTAGACTAGTGGTTAGAGCAGGTAGCCTGGTGGTTAGAGCAGGTAGCCTGGTGGTTAGAGCAGGTAGCCTAGTGGTCAGAACAGGTAGCCTAGTGGTTAGAGCAGGTAGCCTAGTGGTTAGAACAGGTAGCCTAGTGGTTAGAGCAGGTAGCCTAGTGGTTAGAGCAGGTAGCCTAGTGGTTAGAGCAGGGAGCCTAGTGGTTAGAGCAGGTAGCCTAGTGGTTAGAGCAGGTAGCCTAGTGGTTAGAGCAAGGAGCATATTGGTTAGAGCAGGTAGCCTAGTGGTTAGAGCAGGTAGCCTAGTGGTTAGAGCAGGTAGCCTAGTGGTCAGAACAGGTAGCCTAGTGGTTAGAGCAGGTAGCCTAGTGGTTAGAGCAGGTAGACTAGTGGTTAGAGCAGGTAGCCGAGTGATTAGAGCAGGTAGACTAGTGGTTAGAGCAGGAAACCTAGTGGTTAGAGCAGGTAGACTAGTGATTAGAGCAGGTAGCCTAGTGGTTAGAGCAGGTAGCCTAGTGGTTAGAGCAGGTAGCCTAGTGGTCAGAACAGGTAGCCTAGTGGTTAGAGCAGGTAGCCTAGTGGTTAGAGCAGGGAGCCTAGTGGTTAGAGCAGGTAGCCTAGTGGTCAGAACAGGTAGCCTAGTGGTTAGAGCAGGTAGTATAGTGTTTAGAGCAGGTAGCCTAGTGGTTAGAACAGGTAGCCTAGTGGTTAGAGCAGGTAGCCTAGTGGTTAGAGCAGGGAGCCTAGTGGTTAGAGCAGGGAGCCTAGTGGTTAGAACAGGTAGCCTAGTGGTTAGAACAGGTAGCCTAGTGGTTAGAGCAGGGAGCCTAGTGGTTAGAGCAGGTAGCCTAGTTGTTAGAGCAGGTAGCCTAGTGGTCAGAACAGGTAGCCTAGTGGTTAGAGCAGGTAGCCTAGTGGTCAGAACAGGGAGCCTAGTGGTTAGAGCAGGGAGCCTAGTGGTTAGAGCAGGGAGCCTAGTGGTTAGAGCGTTGGGCCAGGAACAGAAAGGTTGTTCGATTGAATCCCTGAGCTAACAAGGTATAAATCTGTCGTTTTGCCCCTGAACAAGGCAGTTAACCCACTGTTCCTAGGCCGTCATTGAAAAGAAGAATTTGTTTTTTAACTGACTTGCCTAGTTAAATGAAGGTAAAATAAAAATAAATTATTCAAGAATAAACGTACAAATTTCTCATGAGCTTAGTTCAACTGTCGTACCCCATCAGAAACCCAAACATAAGCTTGTTTTACTCCAATGTTTGTAGACAAACACTGTATAGCCTATAATGTTGATATCATGGATGGTCAGTCCTTGCATCCATAGCTCTGACTATGAATTGGAGAGGGGTTACATTTCTCCAGCCCCATCCCTCAGCTGTTTATAATGTAAATGACTAAAGGTTGGCCCCAAGGCTGTCTTGTTTCTCCGTTTCATATTTTGTTTATCTCAATCCGTTGGCTGCTGCTATTAGTCATCTCTGTGCATGTAAAATGTCTTCAATGTTAAGACAGCCTTAGCTCTACTTGTCCATCTCCTAACAGGAAGGAACTGTAGGTAAGCTCACCGTAGTGTTCTGTAGGCCTAGATTTACAGTCTCACATAGACTGTCCAATGAGTTGTCTGGAGGGAGTGGAGGACAGTAGCAGGAGGGTGGAATGTGACAACCCCAGTCTGAGTGGCCACGCAGTCCACAGCATTGATCCTAATGGACAAACAACATAAACAAACAAACCAAAAAAAACACTCATCTCCAAATGTATATATTTGTTTGATTGTGCAACTACAAACAACAATATTGTACAACAACAAACAATTAGTCTGGTCCCCTCTCTATGTTTTTGCCAACTATTCTGTCTACCATTGTCAATATATTGATTTATGGCAATAATGATGGTGTTAAAGTTGATACAGATGTGGCAATGTTAACAATATTAAATACGTTGGCTGAAGATAATACAGATTGAAGCCAGATTGATTGATTGATTGATTGATTGATTGATTGATTGATTGATTGATTGATTGATTATTACTGATGCCTGGAGTTTGTTCAGCTCCCTCTGGACCTGTGGTTCAGTATCGTGAAGAGGAGTCACAGAGTGAAACCTTCTGTCCAGAATCTCCTCCATCTTAAATGAATAAATAACACTTTATTATAACATCACACACTGTTTATTAACATAACAACAGTTTGGAATTGTTAAAAACTCAATGACATTTTTAGGGGAGGAAGTGGATACCTTTGGTTGGGCACGAACCATCGGCACAGCGATGATTACGATGGCTATGAATTCACAGGTCATGAAGACAACATACTGTAGAAAGATATAGAGACAGATAGACAGACAGAGACAGGTTAACAACATGCAGATCCCCCCCCCTCCAAAACCCCTGTCCTTATCATTGATTATAGATAGTTTAGATTTGATTTGAAAATAATCAGATGAATCTGAATAATAACACAAATCAATCATATTACTCTGAGCTATGAGACTAAGCTGTTAGAAACCAGGGTTGTTGTCTATGAGACTAAGCTGTTAGAAACCAGGGTTGTTGTCTATGAGACTAAGCTGTTAGAAACCAGGGTTGTTGTCTATGAGACTAAGCTGTTAGAAACCAGGGTTGTTGTCTATGAGACTAAGCTGTTAGAAACCAGGGTTGTTGTCTATGAGACTAAGCTGTTAGAAACCAGGGTTGTTGTCTATGAGACTAAGCTGTTAGAAACCAGGGTTGTTGTCTATGAGACTAAGCTGTTAGAAACCAGGGTTGTTGTCTATGAGACTAAGCTGTTAGAAACCAGGGTTGTTGTCTATGAGACTAAGCTGTTAGAAACCAGGGTTGTTGTCTATGAGACTAAGCTGTTAGA
Source organism: Salmo salar (assembly GCF_965601325.2). Taxonomy (NCBI): domain Eukaryota; kingdom Metazoa; phylum Chordata; class Actinopteri; order Salmoniformes; family Salmonidae; genus Salmo; species Salmo salar. The sequence continues at coordinate 67,563,506 of NC_138297.1, forward strand.
AACCAGGGTTGTTGTCTATGAGACTAAGCTGTTAGAAACCAGGGTTGTTGTCTATGAGACTAAGCTGTTAGAAACCAGGGTTGTTGTCTATGAGACTAAGCTGTTAGAAACCAGGGTTGTTGTCTATGAGACTAAGCTGTTAGAAACCAGGGTTGTTGTCTATGAGACTAAGCTGTTAGAAACCAGGGTTGTTGTCTATGAGACTAAGCTGTTAGAAACCAGGGTTGTTGTCTATGAGACTAAGCTGTCATAAACCAGGGTTGTTGTCTATGAGACTAAGCTGTTAGAAACCAGGATTGTTGCCAATTCCATTTCATTTCCAGTCAATTCAGAAATAAACCAAATTCTAATTCCAAAATCAAACTTTTCCTCATTAAAAAGCATTGAAAAGACTTGGAATTGGAATGTCATTCTACATCCTGAATTGACAGGAATTGAAATGGAATTGATCCCAATCCTGTTAGGCTGCATTTACACAGGTAGCCCAATTCTGACCAATCAGATCAGATCTCTTGACAATAATTGGGCAAAAGATCAGAATTGGTCTGCCTGTGTAAACGGAGCCTTAGAGACACTTACCAGGATCAGCAGTATTCTCTTGTCTCTGTAGGCAGCGTAGCCTCCCAGGATGGAGAACAGTACAGTAATGGGTCCAAACACATTTAGTATGTACATCTCATGGAGGGTACTCCGATGGTCAAACTGCACTCACACAAATAATACAGGCCAATGAAAAAACAATAAAGGTCAATTAAATAATTGTGCATCTTTGTGATGCTGTTAACATCACTTTAGGTGACGTACTGTAGGTTTTTACAATCTAATTTCACATCAGGTCATTTAAAGGTCAGTTAAATGACCTGACGACTTTGGTAATTTACAATTCATTGTAAATTGTGTTATTATTTTATTACATAAGAAGAAACTCTCTGAGTTATAAAACATTTTTACAGTTGTTACCTCAGGAGGGTGTTGGAAGCTGTATGACACCCCAACTACAAACAGAAATAACCCAGATACCTGCAAGTATAGATATTTTAGGTCTGTTACGGTATGTTACAAATGTATTAAGATACTGTATGATGCCATTATTGGAAACATACTACACTGCATATTACACAATATAGATATACTTCAATATGTTTTACATTTTGTTATTGTATTTTAGACTAACATTTTGTTTTTAATATTACCCTTTTTAGATACTAAATGTAACACAGGTGTTTTTAATATGATTTATACACTGTTATAATGATGAATCCATAACATAACTAATTAACTAAATAACTAATTAACAAGAAAAGGTCAGACCTGTCAGGTCAAACCAGTACGTACCAGAAGCAGGACATTGAAAGTGATGCATAGTCCTCTCATGTACATTCTGCCATTCCCCATAGTGCGATAAATAAGTCCTCGATCCCAAACAGTTGCTTCAAACTATAACTGGACGGATAATGGACTGAACACAAGACCCTGGGGTGATTTACTGTGTTTAAAGAGGATCCTTCAACTTGTTTCTGTTGGAGGGTGGAAAATGACCAAGTTTGGAAGGTTGTTTCTTTAACTACTACGTTAGTTGGCTGAAAGCCCTTGGTCACCAACTACAGCAGAAGAAATGTATCAAAATAAGGAGTTTTCTTTTCTTCTTGCCAGTTGAAAACACTTAGGCTTCATTTGGCCTAAGGGAAGCACAGCACTTGTCTGGGTGGGATTGGAGAGTACAGCATCTGTAGGTTCCTCTTCCTAGTGAATTCCATGAAAACAGAGTAGATACACTGTACTTACAGTACCAGTCAAAAGTTTGGACACACTTACTCAATCAAGGGTTTTTCTTTATTTTTACTATTTTCTACATTGTTAGAATAATAGTGAAGACATCAAAACTATGAAAGAACACATATGGAATCACGTAGTAAACAAAAAAAGTGTTAAACAAATCAAAATAGATGTTAGATTTTAGATTCTTCAAAGTTGCCACACTTTGCCTTGAGGACAGCTTTGCACACTCTTGGCATTCTCTCAACCAACTTCACCTGGAATGCTTTTCCAACCGTCTTGAAGGAGTTCCCACATATGCTGAGCACTTTGGCTGCTTTTCCTTCACTCTGCGGTCCAACTCATCCCAAACCATCTCAACTGGGTTGAGGTCGGGTGATTGTGGAGGCCAGGTCATCAGATGCAGCACGCCATCAATCTCCTTCTTGGTCAAATAGCCCTTACACAGCCTGGAGGTGTGTTGGGTCACTTTCCTGTTGAAAAACAAATGATAGTTCCACTAAGCGCAAACCAGATGGGATGGCGTATCGCTGCAGAATGCTGTGGTAGCCATGCTGGTTAAGTGTGCCTTGAATTCTAAATAAATCACCAACAGTGTCACCAGCAAAGCACCATCACACCATTACACCTCCTCCTCCATGATTCATGGTGGGAACCACACATGCGGAGATTGGCCGTTCACCTCCTCTGCGTCTCAATAAGACACGGCGGTTGGAACCAAAAATCTCAAGTATAAAATATATTTTGATTTGTTTAACATTTTTTGGTTACTACATGATTCCATATGTGTTATTTCATAGTTGGGATGTCTTCACTATTATTCTACAATGTAGAAAATAGTAAAAAATTAAGAAAAACCATTGAATGAGTTGGTGTGTTGTCAAGGGGTGTGTAACTGGTGCATAGAAGCCAGGCGCAGGAGAGCAGAGATGAGTGGACAAAGCACTTTACTTAGGCAATCATTTGCACAGAACGCTACCGTGTCAACAAAACAAATGCCCAACGAACAAGTGAGGCAGCACAAAGTACAAAAACCCAAGTACAAAGTACAGGCTGCCACAAAGCACGGGTATAAAACAGAACCCGGCGCAAGCCAGCCAGAAGCGTGCCAACCTCAACAATAAACAATTTCACACACAGACATGGGGGGAACAGAGGGTTAAATACACGACAAGTAATGATGGAAATGTAAACCAGGTGTGTGAGAAAACAAGACAAAACAAATGGAAAATGAAAAGTGGATTGGCGATGGCTAGAAGACCGGTGACGTCGACCGCCGAACGTCGCCCGGACAAGGAGAGGAACCGACTTCGGCGGAAGTCGTGACAGTACCCCTCCTTGACGCGCGGCTCCAGCAGCGCGCCGACACCGGCCTCGGGGACAACCCGGAGGGCAAGGTGCAGGGCGATCCGGACGGAGGAAATCCCGCAGCATTGAAGGGTCCAACACGTCCTCCACCGGAACCAAGCATCTCTCCTCCGGACCGTACCCCTCCCACTCCACGAGGTACTGAAGGCCCCTCGCCCGACGCATTGAATCCAGTATGGAGCGAAAGGAATACGCCGGGGCCCCCCTTGATGTCCAGAGGGGGCGGAGGAACCTCCCGCACCTCAGACTCCTGGAGTGGGCCAGCCACCACCGGCCTGAGGAGAGACACATGGAACGAGGGGGTTAATACGGTAATCGGGGGGAAGTTGTAACCTGTAACTAACCTCGTTCAGTCTCCTCAGGACTTTAAATGGCCCCACAAACCGCGGCCCCAGCTTCCGGCAGGGCAGGCAGAGGGGCAGGATTCAGGTCGAGAGCCAGACCCGACCTCACTGCGGTGATGGTCTGCGCTGGCTTTCTGGCGAAGCACTGCCCGCTGGAGGTGAATATGAGCAGCGTCGCATGTCTCCTCCGTGCGCCTCAACCAGTTGTCCACCGCAGGAGCCTCGATCTGACTCTGATGCCATGGCGCCAGAACCGGCTGGTACCCCAGTACGCACTGGAAAGGGCAGATGATAGTAGATGAGTGGCGGAGCGAGTTCTGGGCCATCTCTGCCCAAGGCACGAACGCCGCCCACTCCCCCGGCCAGTCCTGGCAATAAGACCTCAGAAACCTACCCACCTCTTGGTTTACTCTCTCCACCTGCCCGTTACTCTCGGGGTGGAAACCTGAGGTAAGGCTGATCGAGACCCCCAGACGTTTCATGAACGCCCTCCAGACCCTCAACGTGAACTGTGGACCCTGATCAGACACTATATCCTCAGGCACCCCGTAGTGCCGGAAGACGTGTGTAAACAAGGCCTTCACAGTCTGTAGGGCCGTAGGGAGACCGGGCAGCGGGAGGAGATGGCAGGACTTAGAAAACCGGTCCACAACGACCAGGATCGTGGTGTTACCCTGTGAAGGAGGAAGATCTGTAAGGAAATCCACCGACAGGTGCGACCAAGCCCGTTGTGGAACGGGTAAGGGGTGTAGCTTACCTCTGGGCAGGTGCCTAGGAGCCTTACACTGGGCGCACACCAAGCAGGAGGAAACACAAACCCTCACGTCCTTAGCCAACGTGGGCCACCAGTACTTCCCATTCAGACAGCGCACCGTTCGACCGATGCCTGGATGACCAGAGGAGGGTGACGTGTGGGCCCAATAGATCAGCCGGTCACGGACAGCAGACGGAATGTACAGACGCCCAGCGGGACACTGGAGGGGAGTGGGCTCTGCACGTAGCGCCTGCTCAATATCCGCGTCCAGCTCCCACACTACCGGCGCCACCAGGCAGGAGGCCGGGAGTATGGGGATGGGATCCATGGGCCGCTCCTCTGTGTCATACAGCCGGGACAGTGCGTCTGCCTTCATGTTCTGGAAACCTGGTCTGTAAGAAAGGGTGAAAACAAAACGGATGAAAAACATGGCCCACCTTGCCTGGCGAGGGTTCAGTCTCCTCGCTGCCCGGATGTACTCCAGATTGCGATTGTCAGTCCAAATGAGAAAAGGGTGTTTAGCCCCCTCAAGCCAATGCATCCACGCCTTCAAGGCCTTGACGACAGGCAACAGCTCCCGGTCCCCCATGTCATTGTTTCGCTCCGCCGGGCTGAGCTTCCTCGAGAAGAAGGCACAAGGGCAGAGCTTCAGTGGCGTACCGGAGCGCTGAGAGAGCACGGCTCCTATCCCAGCCTCGGACGCGTCCACCTCCACCATGAATGCTAAAGAGGGATCCGGATGGGCCAGCAAGGGAGCCGAGGTAAACAGAGCCCTCAGGTGACCAAAAGCCCTGTCCGCCTCAGCTGACCACTGCAAACGTACCTGTCCCCCCTTCAGCAGTGAGGTAATGGGAGACGCTACCTGACCAAAACCCCGGATAAACCTCCGGTAGTAATTGGCAAACCTAAGAAACCGCTGCACCTCCTTTACCATGGAAGGAGTCGGGCCAATTACGCATGGCTGAAATGCGGTCACTCTCCTTCTCCACCCCTGAGGTGGAAATGCGGTACCCTAGGAAGGAGACGGACTGTTGGAAGAATAGGCAATTCTCAGCCTTGATGTACAGGTCACGCTCCAACAGTCGACACAGCACCCTGCGTACCAGGGACACATGCTCGGCGCATGTACCGGAGTATATCAGAATGTCATCAATATACACCACTACACCCTGCCCGTGCAGGTCCCTGAAAATCTCGTCTACAAAGGCTTGGAAGACTGATGGAGCATTCATCAACCCGTACGGCATGACGAGGTACTCATAATGCCCTGAGGTTGTACTGAACGCCGTCTTCCACTCGTCTCCCTCCCGGATACACACCAGGTTGTAAGCCATCCTGAGATCTAGTTTGGTGAAGAAGCGCGCCCCGTGCATTGATTCAATCGCTGTGGCGATAAGAGGTAGCGAGTAACTGTACCTCACAGTGATCTGATTTAGGCCTCGATAGTCAATACACGGGCGCAGACCTCCCTCCTTCTTCTTCACAAAAAATAAACTGGGATTTGGAGACATATGTTTCCGCCGTCTCCGCCTGTGACAGGGGATACACGTGACCCCTGTGAAGTGCGGCGTCTACCAAGAGATTTATCGCACAATCCCCCTGACGATGGGGTGGTAATTGAGTCGCCTTCTTTTTGGAGAAGTCGAGAGCCAAATCGGCATATTCAGGAGGAATGCGCACGGTGGAGACTTGGTCTGGACTTTCCACCGTAGTAGCACCAATGGAAACCCATAAACACCTCCCCGAGCACTCTCACGACCACCCCGTGAGAGCCCTCCGTTGCCATGAAACAGTGGGGTCATGACAACCTAACCAGGGTAGGCCTAGCACCACGGGAAACGCAGGAGAGTCAATGAAGAGGAGACTGATTCTCTCCATGTGACCCCCCTGCGTCACCATGCCCAGAGGACCGGTGGCCTCCCTAATCAACCCTGACCCTAATGGTCGACTGTCTAAGGCATGAACTGGGAAGGGCATAGCCACTGGAACGATGGGGATCCCTAAACTATGGGTGTCTGTCTATAAAATTCCCAGCCGCGCCTGAATCGATGAGCGCCTTATGCTGGGAATGCGGGGAAAACTCAGGAAAAGTAACAAACAAAAATATGTGTGCAACAGAGGGCTCTGGGTGAGAATGATGCCTTCTCACCTGGGGTGACGCCAGAGTGCCCTGCCTGCTGCCTCAACTCCCAGAGGGACCAACCCGACACCGACCGGCAGTGTGACCTCTGCGGCCACAGATGGTGCACGAGACGGAACCTCCTCCGGTCTCCCTGAGCGCAGCACCTCCCAGCTCCATGGGCATCGGAGCGGTGGTGCTGGGGGATGGAACCGACAGACCCCGCTCTGGACGTCCGCGGGTAGCCAGCAGGTTATCCAGCCGAATGGACAGGTCCACCAGCTGGTCGAAAGTGAGGGTGATGTCCATGCAGGCCAATTCTCGACGGACGTCCTCGCGCAAACTGCAGCGATAGTGGTCGATCAGGGCCCTGTCGTTCCATCCCGCGCCGGCGGCCAGGGTGCGAATGTCCATCGCGAACTCCTGGGTGCTCCTCGTCTCCTGCCTCAGATGGAAGAGGCGTTCACCCGCCCGGGTGAAATCCTCGAAATGGTTCAACGCCGCATCTCCTTCTCCCCACACGGCGTTGGCCCACTCTAGGGCTTTCCCCAAGTGGCACGAGACGAGGGCGGACACCTTCTCACGGCCCGAAGGAGCCGGGTGGACGGTTGCCAGGTAGAGATCCAGCTGCAACAGGAAACCCTGGCAGCGCGTAGCCGTCCCGTCGTACTCCCGGGGAAGGGCGAGACGAATCGCACTGGGACCGGGTGAAGGGGGGGGCGAGTAGTGGAGACCCTGGTTGTGCTGGTGGAGGCGCTGGAGGAACTCTCTGTCTCTCCCAGCGGTCCATGGTTTGGACAACGCGGTCCATGGCGGCGCCGAGATGGTGGAGCATCGCCGTGTGCTCCTGGACGTGCTCCTCAACCTCCATACCAGGGGCACCTTCTCCTGCTGACTCCATATTGTGGGTGTGAAATTCTGTCAAGGGGTGAGTGTAGCTGGTGCATAGAAGTCAGGCGAAGGAGAGCAGAGATGAGTGGGCAAAGCACTTTACTTAGGCAATCATTTGCACAGAACGCTACCGCGTCAACAAAACAAATGCCTAATGAACAAGTGAGGCAGCACAAAGTACAAAAACCCAAGTACAAAGTACAGGCTGCCACAAAGCACGGGTATAAAACAGAACCCGGTGCAAGCCAGCCGGAAGCGTGCCAACCTCAACAATAAACAATTTCACACACAGACATGGGGGGAACAGAGGGTTAAATACACGACAAGTAATGATGGAAATGTAAACCAGGTGTGTGGGAAAACAAGACAAAACAAATGGAAAATGAAAAGTGGATCGGCGATGGCTAGAAGACCAGTGACGTCGACCGCCGAACGCCGCCAGAACAAGGAGAGGAACCGACTTCGCCGGAAGTTGTGACATGTGTTCACACTTTTGACTGGTACTCTATATTAATCAAACTAAATGTGGTGTAGGTTAGGATATCTGAACATTTAAAGTTGATATAACTCAGAATACATGATGCAGCACAATAACTTAAAATAGTAAGTTGAAAAAGCAAATATTTGTTTTCAGTGGATATACAAGTCCAGTACCGTACTCTGTAAAGAAGCTGGATCCTTCACTCTGCTCTGCACAGCATAACAATGAGCTGACGAGTTCAGATAGGAATGTCATTTGTAATCAGACGTCCAAGTCAAGGCACTGCCATTAAACAGAAACATAAACACCCTTCAATTTAATTATTTTCTAAAAGATTCATATTTCAGTCATAGTAGCCAAATTCAGTAGCATTGAAGTGAAGTTTTAGATTTTTCCGGATCAACGCCACAAGTGCAGACAGACACCTCTTTGAGAGTATGTGTAGGGGTGGGATAAGATTAGTCAAGGCCACTGCAGCACTTTGGGTGTGTTTACACAGGCAGCCCAATGCTTTTGACCTTTCAGATCAGCTCTGAAAAAGATCTAACCGAGTTTTGTAATGGTGAGAGGTTAGCATGTCTTGGGGCTATGATATTTGTGTGCCTGTAACTTTCTGACTCATAGCCAAGAAATCTGTAATGCATTTAGACATTTTTGCAGAGGTCTTAGTCACACAATTTTACATCTATCTAAGATGTTTGTTGCAGTATTTCTCAATGAAAAAATGTGCATGAAAACTAGCCATCACTCCGTAAATGACAACAAACACTTAATTGAGGAATCCCATCCACTCCTACTAGGAGTACTACTGCTGACCAATCACCAATGAAGGGGCGTAGACTTCGGCTACCGAACTTCAACTTGCCTCAAGAAAAAATGTTGTGTGCCTGTACAGCCGGAAAAAATCCCTGCCAAACACCAAAAAGAAGAGAAACGTAACAAAATGTTGTCATTATATATGCGCAAACTGTTTCCACTGGGAAACATGTGACACTTCCTAACCCCAAACCCTACCTTAATTTTAAACCAATGAGGAAATTCAATATTAGTTCTCTGGTCAGTCATGTCCCTTTAGTTTTTCCCGACATCTTGGTACGGAGGAGGTGGCGGGTGATAAACGTTGGCGTAGGGAGGAGCATGTGTTGAAGGCAGCATGGGAGGAGCTTTAGGAATAATTCCCATTTCCATGTTGGTTGCAAAGCTAACTTAAGTTAATAAACAGATCACTGACCATTTCGAATCTCCGCTGTGCAATCCGGTTTCCGAGCTGGTCACGGGTGCACCTCAGCCACGCTCAAGGTACTAAACGATATCATAACCGTCATCAATAAAAGATTGTACTGTGCGGCCGTCTTCAATGACCTGGCCAAGGCTTTCGACTCTGTCAATCACTACATTCTTATCGGCAGACTCAACAGCTTTGGTTTCTCAAATGACTGCCTCGCCTGGTTCACCAACTACTTCTCAGACAGCGTTCAGTGTGTCAAATCGGAGGGCCTGTTGTCTGAACCTCTGGCAGTCTCTATGGGGGTACCACAGGGTTTAATTCTCGGGCCTACTCTTTTCTCTGTATATATCAACAATGTTGCTCTTGCTGTGGGTGATTCCCTGATTCCCTGACAACTACAAATACCTAGGTCTCTGGCTAGATTGTAAACTCTCCTTCCAGACTCATATTAAACATCTCCAATCCAAAATTAAATCTAGAATCGGCTTTCTATTCCGAAACAATGCCTTCTTCGCTCACGCCGCCAAACATACCCTCGTAAAACTGACTATCCTACCGATCCTCGACTTCGGTGATGTCATTTACAAAATAGCCTCAATCACTCTACTCAGAAAACTGAATGCAGTCTATCACAGTGCCATCTGTTTTGTCACCAAAGCTCCATATACCACCCACCACTGCGACCTGTATGCTCTAATTGGCTGGCCCTCGCTACATATTTGTCGCCAGACCCACTGGCTCCATCCAGGTCATCTATAAGTCTTTGCTAGGTAAAGCTCCACCTTATCTCAGCTCACTGATCACGATAACAAAACCCACCAGTAGCACGCGCTCCAGCAGGTGTATCTCACTGGTCATCCCCAAAGCCAACATCTCCTTTGGCCGCCTTTCCTTCCAGTTCTCTGCTGCCAATGACTGGAACGAATTGCAAAAATCGCTGAAGCTGGAGACTTATATTTCCCTCACTAACTTTAAACATCAGCTATCCAAGCAGCTAACTGATCACTGCAGCTGTACATAGCCCATCTGTAAATAGCCCAACCAATCTACCTACCTCATCCCCATATTGTTTTTATTTACTTTTCTGCTCTTTTGCACACCAGTATTCCTACTTGCACATCATCATCTGAACATCTATCACTCCAGCGTTAATTTGCTAAATTGTAATTACTTGCTACTATGGCCTATGTATTGCCTTATCTCCTCACACAATTTCACACACTGTATATAGACTTTATTCTTTTTTTGTTTGTATTGTTTTATTGACTGTACACTTGTTTATCCCATGTGTAACTCTGTGTTGTTTGTGTCACACTACTTTGCTTTATCTTGGCCAGGTCGCAGTTGTAAATGAGAACTTGTTCTCAACTAGCCCATCTGGTTAAATAAAGGAGAAATATAAAATATAAAAGTAAAAACCCTTTAAAGTACTGCTTAAGTTGTTTTTTGTACTTCACATTTGCTATTTATATTTTTGACAACTTTTACTTCACTACATTCCTAAAGAGAATAATGTTCTTTTTACTCCATACATTTTCCCTGACACCCAAAAGTACTCATTACATTTTGAATGCTTAGCAGGACAGGAAAATGGTCCAATTCACACACTTATCAAGAGAACAACCCTGGTTATCTCTACTGCCTCCGATCTGGTGGACTCACTAAACACAAAGGCTTTGTATGTAAATGATGTTGGAGTGTTGGAGTGTGCCCCTCATAGAGATTACAGGCTGTAGGGTGAAGTTACCTCGAGACTCCGATCCTGGGTCTGTTTAGCATTTTCCTCACCAATGGTTAAGGTTAGGATTGGGGGAGGGGGAGCTGATCCTAGATCTGTACCTAGGGGAAACTTCACCCTGAGCGAGACGACAGTCAACATTCCAACCACTTCCTTCTTTATTGGAAAACATGCAAATGCTCATCTAGGTCACACGAAGACTACACCTGCATCCAAAATGACATCCTATTCCCAATGTACAGTGAGGGAAACAAGTATTTGATCCCCTGCTGATTTTGCACGTTTGCCCACTGACAAAGAAATGATCAGTCTATAATTTTAATGGTAGGTTTATTTGAACAGTGAGAGACAGAATAACAACAAAAAATATCCAGAAAAACGCATGTCAAAAATTTTATAAAATGATTTGCATTTTAATGAGGGAAATAAGTATTTGACCCCTCTGCAAAACATGACTTCGTACTTGGTGGAAAAACCCTTGTTGGCAATCACAGAGGTCAGACGTTTCTTGTAGTTGGCCACCAGGTTTGCACACATCTCAGGAGGGATTTTGTCCCACTCCTCTTTGCAGATCTTCTCCAAGTCATTAAGGTTTCAAGGCTGACGTTTGGCAACTCGACCCTTCAGCTCCCTCCACAGATTTTCTATGGGATTAAGGTCTGGAGACTGGCTAGGCCACTCCAGGACCTTAATGTGCTTCTTCTTGAGCCACTCCTTTGTTGCCTTGGCCGTGTGTTTTGGGTCATTGTCATGCTGGAATACCCATCCACGACCCATTTTCAATGCCCTGGCAGCGGGAAGGAGGCTCTCACCCAAGATTTGACGGTACATGGCCCCGTCCATCGTCCCTTTGGTGCGGTGAAGTTGTCCTGTCCCCTTAGCAGAAAAACACCCCAAAGCATAATGTTTCCACCTCCATGTTTGACAGTGGGGATGGTGTTCTTGGGGTCATAGGCAGCATTCCTCCTCCTCCAAACACGGCGAGTTGAGTTGATGCCAAAGAGCTCCATTTTGGTCTCATCTGACCACAACACTTTCACCCAGTTGTCCTCTGAATCATTCAGATGTTCATTGGCAAACTTCAGACGGGCATGTATATGTGCTTTCTTGAGCAGGGGGACCTTGCGGGCGCTGCAGGATTTCAGTCCTTCACGGCTTAGTGTGTTACCAATTGTTTTCCTGGTGACTATGGTCCCAGCTGCCTTGAGATCATTGACAAGATCCTCCCGTGTAGTTCTGGGCTGATTCCTCATTGTTCTCATGATCATTGAAACTCCACGAGGTGAGATCTTGCATGGAGCCCCAGGCCGAGGGAGATTGACAGTTCTTTTGTGTTTCTTCCATTTGCGAATGATCGCACCAACTGTTGTCACCTTCTCACCATGCTGCTTGGCGATGGTCTTGTAGCCCATTCCAGCCTTGTGTGGGTCTACAATCTTGTCCCTGACATCCTTGGAGAGCTCTTTGGTCTTGGCCATGGTGGAGAGTTTGGAATCTGATTGATTGATTGCTTCTGTGGACAGGTGTCTTATACAGGTAACAAGCTGAGATTAGGAGCACTCCCTTTAAGAGTGTGCTCCTAATCTCAGCTCGTTACCTGTATAAAAGACACCTGGGAGCCAGAAATATTTCTGATTGAGATGGGGTCAAATACTTATTACCCTCATTAAAATGCAAATCAATTTATAACATTTTTGACATGCGTTTTTCTGGATTTGTTTGTGGTTATTCTGTCTCTCACTGTTCAAATAAACCTACCATTAAAATGATAGACTGATCAGCAGGGGATCAAATACTTTTGTAGTACACTACTTTTGACCAGGGCCCATTGGGCACTATGTAGGGTATAGGGTACAATTTAGGATGCAGCCCTGCTGTCATATTCTTCCTCTTCTGAAGAGGAGAAATCATCGGACCAATATGCAGCGGTTATATTGCTCATCTTCGTATTTATTGAAGGTAAACACACTTAAACAAAATAACGACGATAACAGTCCAGTAAGGTGCACAGACTAAACCGGAAACAACCACCCACAAACACAAGTGAAAACAAACACACTTAAATATGGCCTCCAATTAGAGACAATGACAACCAGCTGCCTCTAATTGGAGGTCATTGAAAAAACACAACATAGACATAGAAAACTAGAAAAACCACATAGAAATAGAAAACATAGAACATAAACCAAAACCCTGAAACACACTAAACAAACACCCCCTGCCACGCCCTGACCAAACTACAATAACAAATAACCCCTTTTACTGGTCAGGACGTGACACCTGCATTTTAGTATGACCACAGTAATCACTTCCGCCAGGTTGCAGTTCAGTTATACAGTCTTACATTTAAACAGAGTAAAAACAAAGGGGCTTTTTCAATAGTTGGAAGTGTGTCCCATCTACACTCTTGTGGTTACAATTCTCACGACAAGCATAGTTTTCCATTCCTTTGAAAACAATGTGCTGTACTGTGGTTTTGTATTTTTTACAGCACTGATCTGCACGTACTGTGTATACGTGCATGCGAGGCATAATACTGTTGGAACAGGATGATGGGAAATTACAAAGCAGCCCTGACAACCTCCACAAGAAAAAAAAAGAATTAACCCTTTATACACATCACTGAAAGCCAACAAATGATTAACTGAATTAAACATTAGAGTTTAGAACTTTAGAAAATGAGACCAAGTTTATTTGATGTTATTGGAGTTACCAGACAGGAAAACTGGTGCTTCACGTGGGTGATTGTTTGACAATGTAATGGACCCCTTCCCTCGGCCACGTTATTTCCAGAACCCACAAACTTCTACATTGTCTCACATTAAACAGCAGTGCTCAGCCTTTATTAAGGCATATTGGAGTGCAACACATTGGCAGTCTGAAGAAGGAAAACACTAAAACTGACCCCAACCCTAACTTTACCCCTAGTCTTAAACCCAGCCCTAGTCCAGCCGTTACCAATGAGGAAATTCAACATGGGTTCACTGGTCAGTCACGTCCCTCTAGTTTTCCCATCGTACTGGTACGGAGGTGGTGGATAATAAGCGCTGGTGTAAAGATGAGGAGTAGTTGCCATTTCCATGTTGGTTGCGTTTCTATAAGTAAGAGCCACGGTCACCTCAGCCGAGGAGGCTTTTTGGATTCTACGGGTCATTACCAACGCCAGAAGCATTTCAATGGCCTGCAAGTAAGAGACAATGAAATTAGTTTTATATTTAACCGATGAGACATGGCTTGTATATTTTAAGCAAAGGTTTTATTTAATACTCATTGCCTAAGCAGTATTCAAAGAACAGACACAATATATCCACTATGGGGGTCTATTTTCGGCTGGCGATAAAGCACTCAAGTTTTCAAGATATGCATCGTAAGGGGATGATTTCTCTATTTTGAAAGTTACATATCTTAACTTGAGAGCTGATACGCAAAACATTTTTGTGACTATGTCAACAAAGGACAAATGAAACAAATATCAAAATATCGTTTTTGGCTGGAATTTTCCTTTAAGGCATTGCTAGTGTCAAATGCATTTTAGTTTGTAATTCCGCCATGTAAAAACTGTCGCCCTGGCATTTTCCAGCCCTAACGCCAGGTTCAGCTATTTCCACGTCTAACATCATGATAGCTTGCGCTCAGGTGGGAGGGGTGGCAATATTTTAGCGGTAACGCAGGAAACGCATCCTATCCAGCCGGACGCACACTGCCAACATGTGTATGGAACAAGATGTGATTTGGTGCCTGTATACTTCATATTTAGAAACAGAACAATTCCCCCCCCCCCTTTATTTTATTTTATTAAAAACCAAGCATAGCTTCCCTTCCTCTCAATGAAGGCTGTTTCCTTTTTATCCTGCTAATCAAGTAGGCTAGTCAAGCTCGTGACACTACTTGGAAATTATTCTTCATCATCAAAGCTTCATTACAATATCAAGTTTGAGAGGAGCAGAACAGTGACATTACCTGTGTATCTATGTGTTGTAGGCAGGTCTACATTATTTTAGCACTGCAGCTCCTGTTTTGGACGTGTGTAAAACCCCCTCCATGATGTAGACTACACGTGTCATTGCCCATCATGAAACGACAGATGAACATCTTGGTGAATACCACCTCTATTTAGAAGTTATTTTTCTTGTTTATTAACCATTTCATATTTAAAAAGTCAAAAACCCCTGACCTTAGGCCTACTATAACAAAGGCTGGTTCAACAGACATTTTATGACATCATTTGGCTACATTTTACATGTATTTATTGTTGTTGAAATGATTTTTTAAATTGGTTTTAATCAAATTCTACAAAAAACAAGCAAACTTATTAGAATGATTCACTGTCCTGGTATTAGGGTGAGAATATCCGTGGCGTGCATGGAGAAGTGTGAATGAGATCTGTAACAAGATATGTCTATAAAACATTATATTTGGAAGCAGTATTAGTGTGAGTGGACATTCTCCCTTTCTCTTTATATTGGATCTTTGTCCAGCTACTGTGAACAAAACTCTCCGTAGTCTACGTTATTTTAATGTTATTTTGTATTTATTTGTATTTTACCTTTAACTAGGCAAGTCAGTAAAGAACAAATTCTCAATGACAGCCTAGGAACAGTGGGTTAACTGCCTTGTTCAGGGGCAAAACGACAGATTTCTACCTTGTCAGCTCAGGGAGCAATTACAGTGTGTTCGGAAAATATTCAGACCCCTTGACTTTTTCACCATTTTGTTACGTTACAGCCTTATTCTAAAGTTTATTAAATTGTTTTAATACCCATAATAACAAAGCGAAAACAGGTTTAGACATTTTTGAAAATGAATGGAAAAAAAGAAACAGAAATACCTTATTTACATAAGTATTCAGACACTTTGCTATTAGACTCAAAATTGAGCTCAGGTGCATCCTGTTTCCATTTATCATCCTTGAGCTGTTTCTACAACTTGATTGGAGTCCAACTATGGTAGAGTCAGTTGACTGAACATGATTTGGAAAGGAACACACTTGTCTTTATAAGGTTCCACAGTTGACGGCGCATGTCAGAGCAAAAACCAATCCATGAGGTCGAAGGAATTGTCTGTAGAGCTCCGAGACAGGACTGTGTCGAGGCACAGATCTGGGGAAGAGTACCAAAAAAATTCTGCAGCATTGAAGGTCCCCAAGAACCCAGTGGCCTCAATCATTCTTAAATGGAAGATGTTTCTCTTCATAGAGCTGGCTGCCCGGCCAAACTGGGCAATCGGGGAGAAGGGCCATGGTCAGGGAGGTGACCAAGAACCCGATGGTCACTCTGGAGTGAAGGCTGTTTCTTTTTTTCCTGCCCAATGTAATTAAGAAAGCTAGTCAAGACCGTCAATAAAGTAGAGAACTCCAGAGTTCCTCTGTGAAGATGGGAGAACCTTCCAGAAGAACAACCATCCCTGCAGCACTCCACCAATCAGGCCTTTATGGAAGAGTGGCCAGACGGAAGCTACTCCTCAGTAAAAGGCATGACAGCCCGCTTGGAGTTTGCCAAAAGGCACCTAAAGACTCTCAAACCATGAGAAACAAGATTCTCTGATCTAATGAAACCAAGATTGAACTCTTGGCCTGAATGTCAAGCGTCACGTTTTAATGAAACCTGGCACCATCCCTACGGTGAAGCATGGTGGTGGCAGCATCATGCTGTGGGGATGTTTCCCAGCGGCAGGGACTGGGAGACTAGTCAGGATCGAGGGAAAGATGAACGGAGCAAAGTACAGAGAGATCCTTGATGAAAACCTCCTCCAGAGTGCTCAGGACCTCAGACTGGGGTGAAGGTTCACCTTCCAACTGGACAACAACCCTAAGGACACAGCCAAAACAATGCAAGAGTACCTTCAGGACAAGTCTCTGAAAGTCCTTGAGTGGCCCAGCCAGAGCCCGGACTTGATCCCAATTGAACATCTCTGGAGAGACCTGAAAATAGCTGTGCAGTGACGCCATCCAACCTGACAGAACTTGAAAGGATCTGCAGAGAAGAATGGGAGAAACTCCCCAAATACAGTTGTGCCAAGCTTGTAGTGTCATACCCAAGAAGACTTTAGGCTGTAATCGCTGCCAAAGGTGTTTCAACAAAGTACTGAGTAAAGGGTCTGAATACATTCATTTAGATTTTTTTTATTATTGTAAAAATGTGTAAAAAACTGTTTGCTTCGTCATTATGGGGTATTGTGTAGATTGCTGAGGGGGGGTTAATCCATGTTTTAATAAGGCTGTAACATAACAAAATGTGGAAAAAGTCAAGGGATCTGAACACTTTCTGAATTTACTATATTGTGCCTGTAAGTGTATTTAGACATTGGAATTGGAGTTGATTCCAAGGCAAGACTTGTTAATTCATCAAAACCCAGCAACTGTGTCATCGAACCTATAGCGCTAACACCTACGCTTAGATTGACCATTGCGTTAGGGTTCTGAAATTGAGCACTAAATCACTGATTCAATATGGTGGATTTGATCCATGTGAAGTGAGGGAGAACAATGGTGTTTTTCTACGGTACAAGTCCAGCACTCACTGTGAAGACCACATGGCAAATATAGATGCTCCTCACAATATTCATGTAAATCTTCACAACTAGATCAAGACAAGGCTGAAATAATACCAACAAAGGAATTACAAAAATGAATAATAACACCAACAGCTCTATGTATAGCTGTTAAATTAGAATAACTAGACTACTGTATGTACAGGAAAACCAATACTCACTTGTTTGTACACATAGCCATACTGTATATAGGGAGAAAATACATGCATTTCAGTGTTCAGTCCATACAAGTATAAAGTGAATGTACAGACAGTCCTAGTGTAATTTCTGTACATGTAAGACCCAGTCTGACCTCAGTAAGAACACAGGACTCTAGTCAGAGAGGATAGCATTTAGAACCCCAATCTTCATACACGTTGACCAATCCACAGCATCCCCCCTGTTCAGACGAGTGAAACAAGACAAACGGCAAGGCAATACACGTTTCATTAAATATTTAACAGAAGTATTTGAAAAGTACTTTCAGGAGAACTTTTCAGTTTTTCTGATTGTTTGCTGTTGATTAAAGTGAAACATTTAATTACATGGCTGTGGACGGTTTGTTAAGATCTAGTTTAGACCAGTTTAACTGATCATATAAAACCACATCCTGTTAGAAAATAACTTACAATGGTTTGCAGTACCGTCAGTCCTACCAGATCTCTTCCATTTGTGTGCAATGGGATGTACTCTTCATACAAGGCTTTTATATTTGGAAGCTGAGGATTTTTAGGAAGGAGAGATGGGACACAGAATTAAATAAATACCAACATTGTTTTTAAATATTTGTTTAATAAAAATGTTATGGCCTAACTTGTAATTCTGTCCTACCTGTGGTGGAAGGTAGTAGGCCAGAAACCTGAGTCCAATGCATCCAAGACAAGATCCAACAGAATACTACATCACCACATGTAACGACCGTCGTTACGAATGGACCAAGGCGCAGCGGGAATGTGGATACTCATGTTTATTGATGAGAAACAAGTAGAGCATCCACATGAAAACCAACAAAACAATACTCACGACAGCAACAGTGTGACAGGCTAAACAAGCAGTGATCACAAACAACTACCCACAACCCCAAAGAAAAACACACACTCCTATATAGGACTCCCAATCAAAGGCAACTCAACACACCTGCCTTCAATTGGGAGTCCAATCACCCACACAACATTTAACAAACACAAACCACCTGCCACATCCTGACCACAACTGATACACTACCTCCCTCTGCTGGTCAGGACGTGACACCACATGAATATAGTAAATAATAAACATTATATTGGGGGAAATACACTGTACTAAGTGATACAGTATACTTAACTTGGTCTTAGTAATAAACGGATCAAATAATAAAGTATTTCATTTGTTGACATTACCAATGAAATTTGGGCTTTATTAAAGGGGATATCTGGGATTGATAAACCAGATTTTGGACTTTCAAATTAATGATATGTAGCTATTTATTCTTGAAGAATGTAATTTATAAAGGCCTCAGGAGCGTAGTTCAACCATCTTAGGGTTTGAGTGTGGTTACATTTTTCAAGCCCCATCCCTCAGCGGTTTACAAAATAGCAGAAGGATGATGGCAATGTTTGAATCCCAGATTGCCCCTTTAAGAACTGAACGTACCATGATCAGGAAGTTCTTGTTCTTCTTACGAGCTCCATGCAGACCCGTGATGCCAAGGAGAAAGGAGACCACACCTGCTGTGAAGATAGTCCATCTGACTGGAGACAGACGTTCATCTAGGTCCTTCACCATTAACACACACCCATCTGACTGGAGACAGACGTTCATCTAGGTCCTTCAACATTAACACACAGTGAAATCAACAGTTGTAGTTTGTTACAATACAGTTAATACAAGATTAAAATATCAGGTTAGAAAATGTTGCTTACATTTTCACTGCTGCAAGACATCCAAAGGGTGACAATGAAACCCATGCCATCAATCTGAAGGACATTCTGGGAGAATAACTATTATAAAATAAATATATTCAAAATATTGGACACCACTTTTAGATTTAAAAAAAAAGTATCCGTTATAGATTGATTAAAATAAATACAATAACATATTAAAGTGTTGCATTACCAGTTGTAGGATTGTGAAGAAAAGCAGCCAGCCTCAAGCAGAGCAGGAACAACACATGTTGTAGCTCTGGTCTCACCTCTGACTCGCTCTCTGAGAGAATGTGCATTGAAAGAAGAACTCTGGGTTTTATGTCATTTCCTGTAACTGACAGGTGTCTTGACAGTGATTTTACTGAGTTCCTCAGACATCAGGATGGTATTCATTGGTGCAAATCATAGAAAAAACTAAAGTGTTTTTTTATTGGACAGGTTCAGTTAGTCCCTCCCAGGTTGTTATCTGTCTTCAGTTTGGTGCATAACGAATACAACCCTGGACTGTTCCTGATTCATAAGGTTGTGTTACAGTCCATGACCCCACAAAGGCATACAAAATACAGATGGATTCTATACAGGTTATATGGGTAGAGGAATCAACACAATGTAAAAGGGAGCTGGGCCCATATTCATAAAGCCTCTGAGTAGGAGTGCTGACCTAGGATCAGATCTCCCCCCACCGTCCATGTAATCTGACCTAGGATCAGATCTCCCCCCACCGTCTATGTAATTGGACCTAGGATCAGATCTCCCCCCACCGTCCATGTAATCGGACCTAGGATCAGATCTCCCCCCCACCGTCCATGTAATCGGACCTAGGATCAGATCTCCCACCACCATCCATGTAATCGGACCTAGGATCAGATCTCCCACCACCATCCATGTAATCGGACCTAGGATCAGATCTCCCACCACCGTCCATGTAATCTGATCTATTACAAAACTGAACCTAGATCAGCCCTCCTACTCTGAGGCTTTATGAATATGGGACCGGATTTCTTAATGAGTCTGAGCTGGAAAAAAGTGTTTAAGTAATGAGTCAAAGTTGTTCTCTGAAGAGGCGGGCTGGAGGCAGGGAAGCAAATGAGGCAACCAAGTGAATTACTACTTCTTTATTTCTGATGTGACTCAAAAAGGGGAACAGCCATAAAGACTTTGGTCACAGGCCTTGAACAGAAGACATTCTGACATGTACTGCAGTCATTATACAACTCAAATATATAACAGGTAAATGTATATACAGCGTGATCAATATTACTGTCAGACTTTAATATCTACCAGATGATAGCAATAAAATGGGAAAATTTGTAAACATTTTAGCATGAATAATACCAAGTTCAGTGTATGGACAGCAAAGCCCTCTAATTCAGAGAGAGACGTAGAACAGTAGACAATGAAACAGAGCTCCCTTAAAAAAAAATACACAAATTCATTTTCAATGAGATATGGATCAATCAACTTCACAAGTGAAGAAACTGCCGTAATTTAAAAAGATCTGAAACCCAAATAAGAGCATCGTTTGATGCAGGTATATGATCGAGAAACGCATGATGCAATGCGGTCCATAGTGATGTTCAGCAGGTTGGGGGTCCATTCCATTTCCAGTCCAGTCAATTCACAAAGCAGACCTAATTCCATTCCACATGTTCCTCATTGAAGAGAATTGGAATTTCAGTGTACTTCCTGAATTGACTGGATTTGAACCCCAACCCTGACCTTCAGTATAAAGTACATGTTGAATGCATGCTGTATGGGATATGTCAAAGTCAGTTTTTGATTAAGTCATGATTGGGGTCAATTTGAATTGAAGTCAGTCAATTGAGGAAGTGAATTGTATTTAACATTGCTAATGTAAAAACTTGGAATAAATAACTTCTGCTTTTCAGTTTGAGAAATCATTGAAAATAGATCCTGTTTTTTTCAATTATTGTATTGGAATTTCAGTTGACTTCCTGAATTGATGACTTCCAATTCAACTTGACCACAACCCTAGATCAAGTGTATCACGTGTTGCTGCATTAGAGCAGTGTTGGCGTCCCTCTTCCCAATCTGGCTGTACAGGGTCATGATGAAGGACATTCGAAAGAGCTGAAACACAAAAAAAAGGTACGTCACAACCCATTCACTACCAGGCTATAGCCCAGGCCCACATCAGTTTGTGGTGTCTAGCCTGGTTCAGATCCATTTGTACAGTCTTGCCAACAGGTTGTTAATTGGCAATGACAAACAGCCATCGGCGTCGCCAAGAAGGTGCCAACAGATCTGGGACCAGGATACATTCACTTAGTATTGAACAGTGAATTGCACATATCCATCTTAATGCCAATGACAACAGCCATAAAGTAAGAGTTAGTGAAGATGAAACAGACCAGTACTGAACAGTGACTAGAACAATAAAAATGTATTCCATTTCTATGACCAGTACTGAACAGTGACTAGAACAATAAAAATGTATTCCATTTCTATGACCAGTACAGTGCATAATATAATGTATTAATAGAGTCTTTGTTATAGAAATTGGACTTTTGGATTCTTACTATCAAGACTGCGATACTAAAAGCAGTCCCAGGCACGATCTTCTTGGAAATCTTGACACAAGGCTGCAGTGGACAAAGCAAACAGTCAACACTAGTGAACACCAGGTCAAGTTAATTGTATGAAGACGCTACTTGGAGGTTCATGGCTGTATCATCCTGGAACCCTCTATGGTTTCATGTGGCTGTAGATCAGTTCCCTGTACAGGTTCTGTTTATAGGACTTTGATGTAGAGTAGTGGAATGTAGTGTAATGGTAGTGGTAGTGTACTGGTACTGTAATGTAGTGGTAATGTAAAGTAGTGGTAATATAGCGGTAATGCAGTGTAGCGGTAGTGGCAGTGTAGTGTACGTTCATTGATTTGTTTCCTTTATACCATGTAAAGCCATCTTCCTTGAAAACCATTTTCTAAATAGTATTTTAATAATAAGTGATTCTCTGCTTACCGTTGAGTACCCTTTTCGTCCTCCTGCATTTTTGCACATCTGCAACCAACAATTATTCACAAATTCAAGACAGGACCATCATATCTGCGTCCCAAATTGCACCCTATTCCCTTTGTAGTGCACTACTTTGGACCAAAGCCCTACGGTCCTGCTCAAAAGCAGGTCACTATACGGAATTGGTGCCGTTTGTGGCACATCCTATGTCCAGGTGATTCATCTCGGTACCTCCCATAGAGATGGATAGAAGACTCTAGTGACCTAAAGCATGAGTGGCGCAATTGAGATCTCCATTTAGAATTGGGGGGGGGGGGGGACTTTCAAATGCATTGGCTGATC
The DNA here is from genome assembly GCF_965601325.2 of Salmo salar. NCBI lineage: Eukaryota > Metazoa > Chordata > Actinopteri > Salmoniformes > Salmonidae > Salmo > Salmo salar. The sequence goes on from NC_138297.1 coordinate 67,585,957, forward strand.
CCTCCTGATGGCCCTGTTGGAGTCATGTCCAACCAGGTCATCAGCCAGTTAATTTTACTTGTGAGGAAGAAAGTGTACTACTTCAAAATGGCGAGTACTTCAACGGCATTGCCTGTGTGTTCAGACACCATAATTGGACATAGAGAATGATGTATAAAGAAAATCTATGGTACGTACAGTGGGGGAAAAGAAATGATCAGTCTCTAATTTTAATAGTAGGTTTATTTGAACAGTGAGAGACGGAATAACAACAAAAAAATCCAGAAAAACAAATCTCAAAAATGTAATAAAATGATTTGCATTTTAATGAGGGAAATAAGTATTTGACCCCTCTGCAAAACATGACTTAGTACTTGGTGGCAAAACCCTTGTTGGCAATCACAGAGGTCAGACGTTTCTTGTAGTTGGCCACCAGGTTTGCACACATCTCAGGAGGGATTTTGTCCCACTCCTCTTTGCAGATCTTCTCCAAGTCATTAAAGTTTCGAGGCTGACGTTTGGCAACTCGAACCTTCAGCTCCCTCCACATATGTTCTATGGGATTAAGGTCTGGAGACTGGCTAGGCCACTGCAGGACCTTAATGTGCTTCTTCTTGAGCCACTCCTTTGTTGCCTTGGCCGTGTGTTTTGGGTCATTGTCATGCTGGAATACCCATCCACGACCCATTTTCAATAACCTGGCTGAGGGAAGGAGGTTTGCATCCAAGATTTGACGGTACATGGCCCCGTCCATCGTCCCTTTGATGCGGTGAAGTTGTCCTGTCCCCTTAGCAGAAAAACACCCCGAAAGCATAATGTTTCCACCTCCATGTTTGATGGTGGAGATGGTGTTCTTGGGGTCATAGGCAGCATTCCTCCTCCTCCAAACACGGCGAGTTGAGTTGATGTCAAAGAGCTCCATTTTGGTCTCATCTGACCACAACACTTTCACCAGTTGTCCTCTGAGTCATTAAGATGTTAATTGGCAGACTTCAGACGGGCCTGTATATGTATTCTTGAGCAGGGGGACCTTGCGGGCGCTGCAGGATTTCAGTCCTTCACGGCGTAGTGTGTTACCAATTGTCAATTGTTTTCTTGGTGACTATGGTCTCAGCTGCCTTGAGATCATTGACAAGATCCTCCCGTGTAGTTCTGGGCTGATTCCTCACCGTTCTCATGATCATTGCAATTCCACGAGGTGAGATCTTGCATGGAGCCCCAGGTCGAGGGATATTGACAGTTCTATTGTATTTCTTCCATTTGTGAAAAATGCATCAAATGTTGTCACCTTCTCACCATGCTGCTTGGCAATGGTCTTGTAGCCCATTCCAGCCTTGTGTAGGTCTACAATCTTGTCTCTGACATCCTTGGAGAGCTCTTTGGTCTTGGCCATGGTGGAGAGTTTGGAATCTGATTGATTGATTGCTTCTGTGGACATTTGTCTTTTTTACAGTTAACAAGCTGCGGTTAGGAGCACTCCCTTTAAGAGTGTGCTCCTAATCTCAGCTCATTACCTGTATAAAAGACACCTGGGAGCCAGAAATCTTTCTGATTGAGAGGGGGTCAAATACTTATTTCCCTCATTAAAATGCGAATCAATTTATAACATTTTTGACATGTGTTTTTCTGGATATTTTTGTGGTTATTCTGTCTCTCACTGTTCAAATAAACCTACCATTAAAATTATAGACTGATCCTTTCTTTGTCAGTGGGCAAACGTACAAAATCAGCAGGGGATCAAATACTTTTTTCCCCCACTGTACCTTCACTTCATATTTCTCGTCCTCCGGTGGTAGCTGCTCCGTCAGTCTCCCGTCCTCCAACACCTGAGACAGGAAGAGGCAATTTACAATTTACTGAAACTAATTGTATTGCTTTTTTCCTAATAATAATGTAAAATTAACATCTGTACAGAAAGACTCATGTGAAGGCCAAAATACAGAGGAGGAACTTTTTGATGCAATCAAAGCCTTTAAGGCTGGGAAAACTCCAGGGCTGGATGGCATACCAGTGGAAGTATACGAAAGTTTTTTTTGATATACTCAGAGGATCGTTATTAGCATGTTTTAACCACACCTATATAAATGGTAGATTATCAGATATGCAACAAGAAGGTCTGATATCATTATTACTGGAACAGGACCCAAGCAGTATATATAAAGATCCATTCCATTTAAAAAATTGGATGCCTCTTACACTTCAGTGTTGTGATGCAAAAATCCTAGCAAAATGTTTGGCGCGTAGAATTAAAAAAGTATTGTCAGATATTATTCATCCTAATCAGACAGGTTTTTTACATGGACAATACATTGGAAATAATATACTGCTCCAAAAAATAAAGGCAACACTAAAATAACACATCCTAGATCTGAATGAATGAAATAATCTTATTAACCTGTTAGGGCTAGGGGGCAGTATTGACACAGCCGGATAAAAAACGTACCCGATTTAATCTGGTTACTACTCCTGCCCAGTAACTAGAATATGCATATAATTAATGGCTTTGGATAGAAAACACCCTAAAGTTTCTAAAACTGTTTGAATGGTGTCTGTGAGTATAACAGAACTCAAATGGCAGGCCAAAACCTGAGAAGATTCCATGCAGGAAGTGGCCTGTCTGAGAAGTTGTGTTTCATCTTGGCTCTTTTTATTGAAGACTGAGGATCTTTGCTCTAACGTGACACTTCCTACGGCTCCCATAGGCTCTCAGAGCCCGGGAAAAAGCTGAACGATATCGAGGCAGCCTCTGGCTGAAACACATTATCGCTTTTGGCAAGTGGCCGATCAGACTACTATGGGCTTAGGCGCGTGCCCGAGTCGACCGAATGCTTTATTTTCTTTCGTCTGTTTACCTAAACGCAGATTCCCGGTCGGAATATTATCGCTTTTTTATGAGAAAAATGGCATAAAAATTGATTTTAAACAGCGGTTGACATGCTTCGAAGTACGGTAATGGAATATTTAGAAATTGTTTGTTACGAATTGCGCCATGCTCGTCACCCTTATTTACCCTTTCGGATAGTGTCTTGAACGCACGAACAAAACGCTGCTGTTTGGATATAACTATGGATTATTTTGAACCAAACCAACATTTGTTATTGAAGTAGAAGTCCTGGGAGTGCATTCTGACGAAGACAGCAAAGGTAATAACATTTTTCTTATAGTAAATCTGACTTTGGTGAGTGCTAAATTTGCTGGGTGTCTAAATATCTAGCCCTGTGATGCCGGGCTATCTACTGAGAATATTGCAAAATGTGGTTTCACCGAAAAGCTATTTTAAAAATCGGACATATCGAGTGCATAGAGGAGTTCTGTATCTATAATTCTTAAAATAATTGTTCTGCTTTTTGTGAACGTTTATCGTGAGTAATTTAGTAAATTCACCGGCAGTGTTCGGTGGGAATGCTAGTCACATGCTAGTCACATGCTAATGTAAAAAGCTGGTTTTTGATATAAATATGAACTTGATTGAACAAAACATGCATGTATTGTATAACATAATGTCCTAGGGTTGTCATCTGATGAAGAACATCAAAGGTTAGTGCTGCATTTAGCTGTGGTTTGGGTTTATGTGACATTATATGCTAGCTTGAAAAATGGGTGTCTGATTATTTCTGGCTGGGTACTCTGCTGACATAATCTAATGTTTTGCTTTCGTTGTAAAGCCTTTTTGAAATCGGACAGTGTGGTTAGATTAACGAGAGTCTTGTCTTTAAAATGGTGTAAAATAGTCATATGTTTGAAAAATTGAAGTTTTTGCATTTTTGAGGTTTTTGAATAACGCGCCACGGGATTACACTGGCTGTTACGTAGGTGGGACGATTTGGTGCCACCTACCCTAGAGAGGTTAAATACTTTTTTCTTTACATAGTTGAATGTGCTGACAACAAAATCACACAAAAATAATCAATGGATTATTTATCAACCCATGGAGGTCTGGATTTGGAGTCACACTCAAAATTAAAGTGGAAAACCACACTACAGGCTGATCCAACTTTGATGTAATGTCCTTAAAACAAGTCAAAATGAGGCTCAGTAGTGTGTGTGGCCTCCATGTGCCTGTATGACCTCCCTACAACGCCTGGGCATGCTCCTGATGAGGTGGCGGATGGTCTCCTGAGGGATCTCCTCCCAGACCTGGACTAAAGCATCCGCCAACTCCTGGACAGTCTGTGGTGCAATGTGGCGTTGGTGGATGGAGCGAGACATGATGTCCCAGATGTGCTCAATTGGATTCAGGTCTGGGGAACGGGCGGGCCAGTCCATAGCATCAATGCCTTCCTCTTGCAGGAACTGCTGACACACTCCAGCCACATGCGGTCTAGCATTGTCTTGCATTAGGAGGAACCCAGGGCCAACTGCACCAGCATATGGTCTCACAAGGGGTCTGAGGATCTCATCTCGGTACCTAATGGCAGTCAGGCTACCTCTGGCGAGCACATGGAGGGCTGTGCGGCCCCCCAAAGAAATGCCACCCCACACCATGACTGACCCACCGCCAAACCGGTCATGCTGGAGGATGTTGCAGGCAGCAGAACGTTCTCCACGGCGTCTCCAGACTCTGTCACGTCTGTCACATGTACTCAGTGTGAACCTGCTTTCATCACAGGGCGCCAGTGGCGAATTTGCCAATCTTGGTGTTCTCTGGCAAATGCCAAACGTCCTGCACGGTGTTGGGCTGTAAGCACAACCCCCACCTGTGGACGTCGGGCCATCATACCACCCTCATGGAGTCAGTTTCTGACCGTTTGAGCAGACACATTTGTGGCCTGCTGGAGGTCATTTTGCAGGGCTCTGGCAGTGCTCCTCCTGCTCCTCCTTGCACAAAGGCGGAGGTAGCGGTCCTGCTGCTGGGTTGTTGCCCTCCTACGGCCTCCTCCACGTCTCCTGATGTACTGGCCTGTCTCCTGGTAGCGCCTCCATGCTCTGGACACTACGCTGACAGGCACAGCAAACCTTCTTGCCACAGCTCACATTGATGTGCCATCCTGGATGAGCTGCACTACCTGAGCCACTTGTGTGGGTTGTAGACTCCGTCTCATGCTACCACTAGAGTGAAAGCACCGCCAGCATTCAAAAGTGACCAAAACATCAGCCAGGAAGCATAGGAAATGAGAAGTGGTCTCTGGTCACCACCTGCAGAACCACTCCTTTATTGGGGGTGTCTTGCTAATTGCCTATAATTTCCATCTGTTGTCTATTCCATTTGCACAATAGCATGTGAAATGTATTGTCAATCAGTGTTGCTTCCTAAGTGGACAGTTTGATTTCACAGAAGTGTGATTGACTTGGAGTTACATTGTGTTGTTTAAGTGTTCCCTTTATTTTTTGGAGCAGTGTATAAGACAAGTACTGGAAACAATAGAATACTATGAAATATCGGGGACACCAGGCCTGGTTTTCATAGCTGATTTTAAAAAGGCTTTTGATAAAGTACGACTGGAGTTTATATATAAATGCCTAGAATATATCAATTTTGGGGAATCACTTATAAAATGGGTTAAAGTTATGTATAGTTACCCTAGGTGTAAAATAGTAAATAATGGCTACATCTCAGAAAGTTTTAAACTATCTAGAGGAGTAAAACAAGGTTGTCCACTATCGGCATATCGACTTATTACGGTTATTACTGCCATCAAAATGTTAGCTGTTAAAATTAGATCAAACAATAATATTAAGGGATTAAAAACTAAGGTGTCATTGTATACTGATGATTCATGTTTTCTTTTAAAACCACAATTAGAATCTCTCCACGGCCTCATAGACGATCTAGATACTTTTGCTATGCTCTCTGGATTAAAACCAAATTATGATGTGTACTATATTACATATTGGATCACAAACATAATTCAAATTGTACATTACCATGTAGTTTACCAATTAAATGGTCTGACGGAGATGTGGACATACTCAGTATATATTTTTATAGGAAGTTAGAAAAATAGATAAGATCTTGCTACCATGGAAAGGAAAATACCTGTCTATTTGTGGAAAAATCACCCTGATTAACTCTTTAGTCATATCACAGTTTACCTATTTGTTTATGGTTTTGCCTACACCTAGTGACCTGCTTTTTAAATTATATGAACAAAAAATATTCAATTTTATTTGGAATGGCAAGCCAGACAAAATTTAAAGGGCCTATTTATATAACAAATATGAATTCGTAAGGCAGAAATGATTAAATATTAAACCATTAGACCTCTCACTAAAGGCATTGGTTCAATGTAATTTCATTGACATGTGGAAACAACGTTGATTCAACCAGTAAGGGTTTCCTCCTTACCACCTTCTCTCTGACAACTCCCAGGATTCCGGCGATCAACAGGAGGATGAAGATGTGGAGCAGCCCGATGAAGAACTGAAAGAAAACAAACGCTCACATGATATGCCCACCACATGTTATTTGTCCAGTTAGTCCCATTGAGGCCAGGGAACAGTTACTTGGATTTAACATATCAGATTAAAGTGTTAGAATTGGGTTTTTCAAAACTGAATTTATACTCTGATCCTTCATATAAGGATTTGGTAAACCAATATCACCTTTAAAAAAAAATCAGGATTCAAATGTAGTGATGAGGCTATTTTTGATAGCGAAATAATATTTACACATTTTGTGTTACAGCCTGAATTCAAAATGGATTAAATAGATCCCCCACCCATTTATGCACAATACGGCATAATGGCAAAGTAAAAAATGTTAAAACATTTGCACATTTATTGAAAATGAAACACAGAAATCACATGTATCCACCCCCTCCCGCCAATGTATACTTTCTGAGGCACCTTATAAGGGATTTGCAGGCTCCATTTAAAATTTGACTTATTTTAATTCATGTAGTTTACTCATCTCTCTGTCCCTGTAATAGTGAAGTAGTACCCCAAGCTGTCAATTAGATGGTGAGATGTGGGCCAGTTCAATGCACTGAAAATCTGTATTCTGTGATCTTGATATTTTGGCATCTGGATCAGAATGATCCTATCCAATTATTTTCTGGAGGGAAAAAAATGGCCGAAAAACAGCCAGATGGATCTGATCCTGGATAGCAGAAAAGCCGGTTACAGATTCTGGATTATTGTGATCAAGTCTAAAAATTTTGAAAAACTGGCCATAGAAGTCTATTCCGATGTGTGACCTGGGAAACCATTAGATTCACCAAAAGCCTTATCATCATATACTTGTAATTGTCACTCTTGCAAAAGAGATGCCATCTCTGACATGTATAAAAAGGTTAAATAAATGATTGTGTGCAGGTACAGTGCCTTTACATATTCCACACTAACATCTACATACAACACCCCATAATGACAAAAAGAAAACAGGTTTAGAATTTTTTGCTCATTTATAAAAAAAATCGAATCTTATTTACATATGTGTTCATACTTTTTGAATGCACTGCATATGAAGAGACTGGTTTGGTTAGAACCTAGAACCGCTTCAGGGGTTGGTTATTGGGACAGCATTATCCTATGCAGTGTACAATAATGTAACATTTTAAATGTAAAATGTAAGGGTTGGCCATTATAATGGAGTGTGTTTCCCCTCACCAGAATGAGCATGCATCGGTTTTCCTTAATGTCTCCACAGCAGCCCAGGATGCCCAGTACCATGATGATGACACCAGCAGCTATCAGCAGGTCAATTGGCACTTCCTCATCCATTATCTGAGGTAGGGGGACAGACAGTTACTCAGTCATTTTACATGTAGATATGTGCTAAATAGGTTTATATGACTGGATCCATTTGTTTCAAGGTGATGGGTATACATTTGCTATTTTTACTCTGTAAAGACGGCTTTTGATGGTGTTGGCATTAATTTAGTGTCACACTGGACATTTCCTTACCATGTTTCCATTCATGCTCACTTTGAGGTAGATGGAGACACCAAGAATGATGCAGCCACTGATCTGGAAAACAAAATGAGATGAAATGAATGCTTTATCTAGAATCAACTTAAGAAAGTTGTGCGTTTCATTGTCACTGGGATTGAAGGAACAGGTCTTGTTGCATAACAACAACATGAATGTGGATTCATTTCAAAGAATCACAACACACTAGTTACATCAGGTGGCAACTCTGAGGAACTACAGTTGAACCACCACAATGGAGGAGATACAGCATCATCCAGCCCCCACATGAAGATATCTTTACTGGGTTAACAGTGGACTCTAGACCACATGGGAAATCCAGAGGGGAGAGGATGCGAGGAATCCAGGAAATTAAATAGAGAATCTCCCGTGGTCTAAGAACTGATAGTGACAGGTTACACACATTGAATATTTGATTGAAAAAACTTTGCCGAAGGCAATAAGAATGAATGCTCATTATTTAGAGAGATAACAGCGTATACCCACATTTTTATGTTGAAGACGTTCTGTGATGACTGGACTATGAATTTGATGATTATTTTGGCTTTCAAACAGTTGAAAGATTCCCTTCAATATTAAAAAAAATTACTTTGAGATTCTGATTGAGATTAAGTCCAAATATGAGTCCACATATCCACACAGCCCCCCCCCCCCCCCCCCCCCCCCCATGTGGCCTGGAGTGGCATGCCCATGCAGTAAAGGTTGTGGCAATTTTTCATGTTGCAAAACATTTAGCTATGGAGTGCACTAATGAATAAAACCCCTGGAACTGAGAAGGCTTGTTAAGCTATCATCGAAAAGACAACACCTTCCAGAGTCAGAGTCAAAGGCTTAATGAAAGTTAGTCATGTGATAATCACACATTGTTACCATAGACATTTGAATGTCATCTCATTTCCATAGCAGACATGTAAATAGCTTTTAAATTGATTACTATGAGTACTAGGTTACTAGTTGATCACTAAACTAACAAACACATCACTAACTACACACACATTTATGATTCAAAATCTACATCAAACCAATCAAGGACACGATGGTTAAAGTAAAACATGTAGGTTAATAGGACTCACCCAGTACATTAGATTGAAGAGGAAGAGCAAGTACTTGATACACTTATTCACAGCCATCTTCTAACCTTCCAACAGCCAGGCAAGATGTGATGTGACAGACCAATGTTAAGTTAATCCCTATTCCTCTGTTCCTGGTGTTGCCCGTGTGTGTGAGGGTTCTTTCACAAGCCCGTATTTAAAAGCTGTGGGTGTGGTTACTGACTACTCAGTCCAGTCCAGGCACCAACAGTCTCCTACCAGTCCCCTCTCTCTAGCCCGTATTTAAAAGCTGTGGGTGTGGTTACTGACTACTCAGTCCAGTCCAGGCACCAACAGTCTCCTACCAGTCCCCTCTCTCTAGCCCGTATTTAAAAGCTGTGGGTGTGGTTACTGACTACTCAGTCCAGTCCAGGCACCAACAGTCTCCTACCAGTCCCCTCTCTCTAGCCCGTATTTAAAAGCTGTGGGTGTGGTTACTGACTACTCAGTCCAGTCCAGGCACCAACAGTCTCCTACCAGTCCCCTCTCTCTAGCCCGTATTTAAAAGCTGTGGGTGTGGTTACTGACTACTCAGTCCAGTCCAGGCACCAACAGTCTCCTACCAGTCCCCTCTCTCTAGCCCGTATTTAAAAGCTGTGGGTGTGGTTACTGACTACTCAGTCCAGTCCAGGCACCAACAGTCTCCTACATAAAGACCCCACAGCAAACACCCTCCTCTGAAAGCCTGACTCAGAGCACAGGGTGAAACTGTGGCAGACTGACTGCCAAAACATAGACTATGCAAACTACAACACCACCAGCTATTGTTTGTAATGAATGTTTTTACTATTTTTGTACATAATGTTGCCACTACCGTCTCTTATGACCGAAAATAACTTCTTGACATCAGGACTGTGATAACTCACCACGGACTAGCAGAATCCTTTTTCTTCTTTCACGACTCTGATGAGCCCAAGGGGAGGATATACTGTTCCCTCAAGAACAGGCCCCGACCCAAGTGATCTGCGCGAAGAGGAGGCGGAGAAAGGGAGGCCGGAGGGCGGGCTGCCATCTGAGGAGACGGAGGCGCTCGAATAAACCCCCACTCCCCTCAATTCTGCTCGCAAACATGCAATCTTTGGACAATAAATGGACGAGTTATTAGGAAGATTTAACTACCCATGGGACATTGAAAACTGTAACATCTTATGCTTCACGGAGTCGTGGCTGAACGACGACACTATCAACATACAGCTGGCTGGTTGTACGATGTACCAGCAGGATAGAACAGTGGCGTCTGGTAATACAAGGGGCGGCAGTCTATGTATTTTTGTAAACAACAGCTGGTGCACAATATCCTGTTGGGGCTAGGGGGCAGTATTGAGAATTTTGAAAAAAATATGTGCCCATTTTTAACTGCCTCCTACACCAACTCAGAAGCTAGGATATGCATATTATTACCAGATTTGGATAGAAAACACTCTGAATTTTCTAAAACTGTTTGAATGGTGTCTGTAAGTATAACAAAACTCATATGACAGGCAAAAACCTGAGAAAAACAAAATAATTTTGTGGCTGTACTATTTTTTCGAGTCATTGTTAATAGATCACACAGTGAGAAAGGATTCATTTCGCACTTCCTACGGCTTCCACTAGATGTCAACGATCTTTATAAAGTTGTTTGAAGCGTCTATGATGAACAGAGACCGGATGACAAGGAAGAGAAGTTGACCTCCCTGGGATGTCGTCACTTCATTATTGGCTGCACCTGCGCAATCATGTTATGCGAGACATTTTTCAAAAACGTTTTTCAAGACACAGGAGAGGTCGGGTTGAAACATTACTGATGTTTCACGTTAAAAATGGCTCTAAAGATTGATGCTAAACAACGTTTGACATGTTTGAACGAACGTAAATAGATTATTTTTTTAACTTTTCGCCGTGACTCCCCCCCCCCCGCGCTACTTTTTAGTAGCCTACCGAAGCGCTAACAACTTGGAGTTATTTGGACATCAATTATGAACTTTGTTGAAAGAAACCACATTTGTTGTGGACCTGGGAATCCTGGAAGTGCCAATGGATGAAGATAATCAAAGGTAAGGGATTATTGCCAATAGTAATTTTGATATTACATGGTTACAAGATGGTGCTAACCTGTATAGCCTAGCCTATTGTTCTTAGCACAGCACCCGGTTTATTGCAAATTGTGATTTCCCAGTAAAGTTATTTTGAAATCTGGCAATGCAGTAGCATTTACGAAATGTTAAACTATAATTATTTGAATGACAATATTATAATTTACCAATGTTTTCGAATAGTAATTTTGTAAATTGTAACGTTGTTCACCGGAAGCATTTGAGATAAAAATGAAATCTGAATTTCACCGCTACTGTAAAATGCTGTTTTTGGATATAAATATGAACTTGATGGAACAAAAGATGCATGTATTGTATAACATAATGTCCTAGGAGTGTCATCTGAGGAAGATTGTCAAAGGTTACTGCATAATTTTAGCTGGTTTTAGCTTTTGGTGACGCCTGTCTTTGAATTGACAAAACATTACACACAGCTATTTTCAATGTACTCTCCTAACATAACCTAACTTTATGCTTTCTCCGTAAAGCCTCTTTGAAATTGGACAATGTGGTTGGATTTAGGAGATGTTTATCTTTCAAATGGTGAGAAATAGTTGATTGTTTGAGAAATTGAAATTATTAGATTCTTGCAGTTTTGAATTTCCCGCCATGGTCTCTTGACAATGAATCCCATTACCGGGCAGGGATCCCCAAGAGGATATCTAAGGAAGTCTCGAGCCATTGCTCGCCTGAGGTAGAGTGTCTCATGATAAGCTGCAGACCACATTACCTACCGAGAGAGTTCTCATCTATATTCTTTGTAGCTGTTTACATACCACCACAGTCAGAGGCTGGCACTAAGATAGCATTGAATGAGCTGTATTCTGCCATAAGAGAACAAGAAAACGCTCACCCAGAGGTGGCGCTCATAGTAGCCTGGGACTTTAATGCAGGGAAACTAAAATCAGATTTACCTAATTTATATCAACAAGTTAAATGTGCAACCAGAGGAAAAATAACTCTAGACCACCTATACTCCACACACAGAGATGCATACAAATCTCTCTCTCACCCTCCATTTGGCAATTCTGACCCTAATTCTATCCTCCTGATTCCTGCTTACAAGCAAAATTAAAGCAGGAAGCACCAGTGACTAGATCAATAAAAAAGTGGTCAGATGAAGCAGATGCTAAGCTACAGGACTGTTTTGCTAGCACAGACTGGAATATGTTCCGGGATTCCTCCAATGGCATTGAGGAGTACACCACATCTGTCATTGGCTTCATCAATAAGTGCACCAATGACGTCGTCCCCACAGTGACCGTACGTACATACCCCAACCAGAAACCATGGATTACAGGCAGCATCCACACTGAACTAAAGGCTAGAGCTGCCGCTTTCATGTTACTCTAACCCGGAAGCTTATAAGAAATCCTGCTATGCCCTCCGACGAACCATCAAACAAGCAAAGCGTCAATACAGGACTAAGATCGAGTCGTACTACACCGGCTCTGACGCTCGTTGGATGTGGCAGGGCCTGCAAACCATTACAGACTACAAAGGGAAGCACAGCTGAGAGCTGCCAGGTGACACGAGCCTACCGGACGAGCTAAACTACTTCTATGCTCGCTTCGAGGCAAATAACACTGAAACATGCATGAGAGCACCAGCTGTACCGGAAGACTGATCAATCTCTCTGCAGCCGATGTGAGTAAGACCTTTAGACAGGTCAACATTCACAAGACCGCAGGGCCAGACGGATTACCAGGACGTGTACTGCGAGCATGCGCTGACCAACTAGCAAGTGTCTTCACTGACATTTTCAACCTCTCCCTGTCCGAGTCTGTAATACCAACATGTTTTAAGCAGACCACCATAGTGCCTGTGCCCAAGGACACGAAAGTGTCTTTGAAAGGCTGGTCATGGCTCACATCAACACCATCATCCCAGAAACCCTAGACCCACTCCAATATGCATACTGCCCCAACAGATCCACAGATGATGCAGTCTCTATTGCACTCCACACTGCCCTTTCCCACCTGGACAAAAGAAACACCTATGTGAGAATGCTATTCATTCACTACAGCTCAGCGTTCAACACCATAGTACCTTCAAAAATCATCACTAAGCTAAGGACCCTGGGACTTAACACCTCCCTCTGCAACTGGATCCTGGACTTCCTGACGGGCCGCCCCGAGGTGGTAAGGGTAGATAACAACACATCCGCCATGCTGATCCTCAACACAGGGCCCCTCAGGGGTGTGTGCTCAGTCCCCTCCTGTACTCCCTGATCACTACTCCAACACCATCATTACATTTGTCATTGACACAACAGTGGTAGGCCTGATCACCGACAACAACAAGACAGCCTATAGGGAGGAGGTCAGAGACCTGGCCGTGTGGTGCCGGGACAACAACCTTCTCCCTCAACGTGATCAAGACAAAGGAGATGATTGTGGACTACAGGAAAAAGAGGACCGAGCACGCCCCCATTCTCATCAACTGGACTGCTTTGGAGCAGGTTGAGAGCTGTAAGTTCCTTGGTTCCTTCAAGTTCCTTTTTGGTGATGTGGAACGTGGACATATCACCAACAAACTAACATGGTCCAATGACAGTCGTGTAGCGGGCACAACCACATTTTTCCCCCTTAGGAAACTGAAAAGGCATGGGTCCTCATAGCCTCAAAAGGTTCTACAGCTGCACCATCGAGAGCATCCTGACTGGTTGCATCACTGCCTGATATGGCAACTGCTCAGCCTCCGACCACAGGGCACTACAGAGGGTAGTGCGAATGGCCCAGTAAATCACTGGTGCCAAGCTTCCTGCCATCCAGGACCTCTATACCAGGCGGTGTAAGAGGAAGGCCCTGAAAATTGTCAAAGACCCCAGCCACCCTAATCATGGACTATTCTCTCTGCTACCACATGGCTACCAATGAAATTTGGGCTTTATTAAAGGGGATATCTGGGATTGATAAACCAGATTTTGGACTTTCAAATTAATGATATGTAGCTATTTATTCTTGAAGAATGTAATTTATAAAGGCCTCAGGAGCGTAGTTCAACCATCTTAGGGTTTGAGTGTGGTTACATTTTTCAAGCCCCATCCCTCAGCGGTTTACAAAATAGCAGAAGGATGATGGCAATGTTTGAATCCCAGATTGCCCCTTTAAGAACTGAACGTACCATGATCAGGAAGTTCTTGTTCTTCTTACGAGCTCCATGCAGACCCGTGATGCCAAGGAGAAAGGAGACCACACCTGCTGTGAAGATAGTCCATCTGACTGGAGACAGACGTTCATCTAGGTCCTTCACCATTAACACACACCCATCTGACTGGAGACAGACGTTCATCTAGGTCCTTCAACATTAACACACAGTGAAATCAACAGTTGTAGTTTGTTACAATACAGTTAATACAAGATTAAAATATCAGGTTAGAAAATGTTGCTTACATTTTCACTGCTGCAAGACATCCAAAGGGTGACAATGAAACCCATGCCATCAATCTGAAGGACATTCTGGGAGAATAACTATTATAAAATAAATATATTCAAAATATTGGACACCACTTTTAGATTTAAAAAAAAAGTATCCGTTATAGATTGATTAAAATAAATACAATAACATATTAAAGTGTTGCATTACCAGTTGTAGGATTGTGAAGAAAAGCAGCCAGCCTCAAGCAGAGCAGGAACAACACATGTTGTAGCTCTGGTCTCACCTCTGACTCGCTCTCTGAGAGAATGTGCATTGAAAGAAGAACTCTGGGTTTTATGTCATTTCCTGTAACTGACAGGTGTCTTGACAGTGATTTTACTGAGTTCCTCAGACATCAGGATGGTATTCATTGGTGCAAATCATAGAAAAAACTAAAGTGTTTTTTTATTGGACAGGTTCAGTTAGTCCCTCCCAGGTTGTTATCTGTCTTCAGTTTGGTGCATAACGAATACAACCCTGGACTGTTCCTGATTCATAAGGTTGTGTTACAGTCCATGACCCCACAAAGGCATACAAAATACAGATGGATTCTATACAGGTTATATGGGTAGAGGAATCAACACAATGTAAAAGGGAGCTGGGCCCATATTCATAAAGCCTCTGAGTAGGAGTGCTGACCTAGGATCAGATCTCCCCCCACCGTCCATGTAATCTGACCTAGGATCAGATCTCCCCCCACCGTCTATGTAATTGGACCTAGGATCAGATCTCCCCCCACCGTCCATGTAATCGGACCTAGGATCAGATCTCCCCCCCACCGTCCATGTAATCGGACCTAGGATCAGATCTCCCACCACCATCCATGTAATCGGACCTAGGATCAGATCTCCCACCACCATCCATGTAATCGGACCTAGGATCAGATCTCCCACCACCGTCCATGTAATCTGATCTATTACAAAACTGAACCTAGATCAGCCCTCCTACTCTGAGGCTTTATGAATATGGGACCGGATTTCTTAATGAGTCTGAGCTGGAAAAAAGTGTTTAAGTAATGAGTCAAAGTTGTTCTCTGAAGAGGCGGGCTGGAGGCAGGGAAGCAAATGAGGCAACCAAGTGAATTACTACTTCTTTATTTCTGATGTGACTCAAAAAGGGGAACAGCCATAAAGACTTTGGTCACAGGCCTTGAACAGAAGACATTCTGACATGTACTGCAGTCATTATACAACTCAAATATATAACAGGTAAATGTATATACAGCGTGATCAATATTACTGTCAGACTTTAATATCTACCAGATGATAGCAATAAAATGGGAAAATTTGTAAACATTTTAGCATGAATAATACCAAGTTCAGTGTATGGACAGCAAAGCCCTCTAATTCAGAGAGAGACGTAGAACAGTAGACAATGAAACAGAGCTCCCTTAAAAAAAAATACACAAATTCATTTTCAATGAGATATGGATCAATCAACTTCACAAGTGAAGAAACTGCCGTAATTTAAAAAGATCTGAAACCCAAATAAGAGCATCGTTTGATGCAGGTATATGATCGAGAAACGCATGATGCAATGCGGTCCATAGTGATGTTCAGCAGGTTGGGGGTCCATTCCATTTCCAGTCCAGTCAATTCACAAAGCAGACCTAATTCCATTCCACATGTTCCTCATTGAAGAGAATTGGAATTTCAGTGTACTTCCTGAATTGACTGGATTTGAACCCCAACCCTGACCTTCAGTATAAAGTACATGTTGAATGCATGCTGTATGGGATATGTCAAAGTCAGTTTTTGATTAAGTCATGATTGGGGTCAATTTGAATTGAAGTCAGTCAATTGAGGAAGTGAATTGTATTTAACATTGCTAATGTAAAAACTTGGAATAAATAACTTCTGCTTTTCAGTTTGAGAAATCATTGAAAATAGATCCTGTTTTTTTCAATTATTGTATTGGAATTTCAGTTGACTTCCTGAATTGATGACTTCCAATTCAACTTGACCACAACCCTAGATCAAGTGTATCACGTGTTGCTGCATTAGAGCAGTGTTGGCGTCCCTCTTCCCAATCTGGCTGTACAGGGTCATGATGAAGGACATTCGAAAGAGCTGAAACACAAAAAAAAGGTACGTCACAACCCATTCACTACCAGGCTATAGCCCAGGCCCACATCAGTTTGTGGTGTCTAGCCTGGTTCAGATCCATTTGTACAGTCTTGCCAACAGGTTGTTAATTGGCAATGACAAACAGCCATCGGCGTCGCCAAGAAGGTGCCAACAGATCTGGGACCAGGATACATTCACTTAGTATTGAACAGTGAATTGCACATATCCATCTTAATGCCAATGACAACAGCCATAAAGTAAGAGTTAGTGAAGATGAAACAGACCAGTACTGAACAGTGACTAGAACAATAAAAATGTATTCCATTTCTATGACCAGTACTGAACAGTGACTAGAACAATAAAAATGTATTCCATTTCTATGACCAGTACAGTGCATAATATAATGTATTAATAGAGTCTTTGTTATAGAAATTGGACTTTTGGATTCTTACTATCAAGACTGCGATACTAAAAGCAGTCCCAGGCACGATCTTCTTGGAAATCTTGACACAAGGCTGCAGTGGACAAAGCAAACAGTCAACACTAGTGAACACCAGGTCAAGTTAATTGTATGAAGACGCTACTTGGAGGTTCATGGCTGTATCATCCTGGAACCCTCTATGGTTTCATGTGGCTGTAGATCAGTTCCCTGTACAGGTTCTGTTTATAGGACTTTGATGTAGAGTAGTGGAATGTAGTGTAATGGTAGTGGTAGTGTACTGGTACTGTAATGTAGTGGTAATGTAAAGTAGTGGTAATATAGCGGTAATGCAGTGTAGCGGTAGTGGCAGTGTAGTGTACGTTCATTGATTTGTTTCCTTTATACCATGTAAAGCCATCTTCCTTGAAAACCATTTTCTAAATAGTATTTTAATAATAAGTGATTATCTGCTTACCGTTGAGTACCCTTTTCGTCCTCCTGCATTTTTGCACATCTGCAACCAACAATTATTCACAAATTCAAGACAGGACCATCATATCTGCGTCCCAAATTGCACCCTATTCCCTTTGTAGTGCACTACTTTGGACCAAAGCCCTACGGTCCTGCTCAAAAGCAGGTCACTATACGGAATTGGTGCCGTTTGTGGCACATCCTATGTCCAGGTGATTCATCTCGGTACCTCCCATAGAGATGGATAGAAGACTCTAGTGACCTAAAGCATGAGTGGCGCAATTGAGATCTCCATTTAGAATTGGGGGGGGGGGGGGGGACTTTCAAATGCATTGGCTGATCCCTCCTGATGGCCCTGTTGGAGTCATGTCCAACCAGGTCATCAGCCAGTTAATTTTACTTGTGAGGAAGAAAGTGTACTACTTCAAAATGGCGAGTACTTCAACGGCATTGCCTGTGTGTTCAGACACCATAATTGGACATAGAGAATGATGTATAAAGAAAATCTATGGTACGTACAGTGGGGGAAAAGAAATGATCAGTCTCTAATTTTAATAGTAGGTTTATTTGAACAGTGAGAGACGGAATAACAACAAAAAAATCCAGAAAAACAAATCTCAAAAATGTAATAAAATGATTTGCATTTTAATGAGGGAAATAAGTATTTGACCCCTCTGCAAAACATGACTTAGTACTTGGTGGCAAAACCCTTGTTGGCAATCACAGAGGTCAGACGTTTCTTGTAGTTGGCCACCAGGTTTGCACACATCTCAGGAGGGATTTTGTCCCACTCCTCTTTGCAGATCTTCTCCAAGTCATTAAAGTTTCGAGGCTGACGTTTGGCAACTCGAACCTTCAGCTCCCTCCACATATGTTCTATGGGATTAAGGTCTGGAGACTGGCTAGGCCACTGCAGGACCTTAATGTGCTTCTTCTTGAGCCACTCCTTTGTTGCCTTGGCCGTGTGTTTTGGGTCATTGTCATGCTGGAATACCCATCCACGACCGATTTTCAATAACCTGGCTGAGGGAAGGAGGTTTGCATCCAAGATTTGACGGTACATGGCCCCGTCCATCGTCCCTTTGATGCGGTGAAGTTGTCCTGTCCCCTTAGCAGAAAAACACCCCGAAAGCATAATGTTTCCACCTCCATGTTTGATGGTGGAGATGGTGTTCTTGGGGTCATAGGCAGCATTCCTCCTCCTCCAAACACGGCGAGTTGAGTTGATGTCAAAGAGCTCCATTTTGGTCTCATCTGACCACAACACTTTCACCAGTTGTCCTCTGAGTCATTAAGATGTTAATTGGCAGACTTCAGACGGGCCTGTATATGTATTCTTGAGCAGGGGGACCTTGCGGGCGCTGCAGGATTTCAGTCCTTCACGGCGTAGTGTGTTACCAATTGTCAATTGTTTTCTTGGTGACTATGGTCTCAGCTGCCTTGAGATCATTGACAAGATCCTCCCGTGTAGTTCTGGGCTGATTCCTCACCGTTCTCATGATCATTGCAATTCCACGAGGTGAGATCTTGCATGGAGCCCCAGGTCGAGGGATATTGACAGTTCTATTGTATTTCTTCCATTTGTGAAAAATGCATCAAATGTTGTCACCTTCTCACCATGCTGCTTGGCAATGGTCTTGTAGCCCATTCCAGCCTTGTGTAGGTCTACAATCTTGTCTCTGACATCCTTGGAGAGCTCTTTGGTCTTGGCCATGGTGGAGAGTTTGGAATCTGATTGATTGATTGCTTCTGTGGACATTTGTCTTTTTTACAGTTAACAAGCTGCGGTTAGGAGCACTCCCTTTAAGAGTGTGCTCCTAATCTCAGCTCATTACCTGTATAAAAGACACCTGGGAGCCAGAAATCTTTCTGATTGAGAGGGGGTCAAATACTTATTTCCCTCATTAAAATGCGAATCAATTTATAACATTTTTGACATGTGTTTTTCTGGATATTTTTGTGGTTATTCTGTCTCTCACTGTTCAAATAAACCTACCATTAAAATTATAGACTGATCCTTTCTTTGTCAGTGGGCAAACGTACAAAATCAGCAGGGGATCAAATACTTTTTTCCCCCACTGTACCTTCACTTCATATTTCTCGTCCTCCGGTGGTAGCTGCTCCGTCAGTCTCCCGTCCTCCAACACCTGAGACAGGAAGAGGCAATTTACAATTTACTGAAACTAATTGTATTGCTTTTTTCCTAATAATAATGTAAAATTAACATCTGTACAGAAAGACTCATGTGAAGGCCAAAATACAGAGGAGGAACTTTTTGATGCAATCAAAGCCTTTAAGGCTGGGAAAACTCCAGGGCTGGATGGCATACCAGTGGAAGTATACGAAAGTTTTTTTTGATATACTCAGAGGATCGTTATTAGCATGTTTTAACCACACCTATATAAATGGTAGATTATCAGATATGCAACAAGAAGGTCTGATATCATTATTACTGGAACAGGACCCAAGCAGTATATATAAAGATCCATTCCATTTAAAAAATTGGATGCCTCTTACACTTCAGTGTTGTGATGCAAAAATCCTAGCAAAATGTTTGGCGCGTAGAATTAAAAAAGTATTGTCAGATATTATTCATCCTAATCAGACAGGTTTTTTACATGGACAATACATTGGAAATAATATACTGCTCCAAAAAATAAAGGCAACACTAAAATAACACATCCTAGATCTGAATGAATGAAATAATCTTATTAACCTGTTAGGGCTAGGGGGCAGTATTGACACGGCCGGATAAAAAACGTACCCGATTTAATCTGGTTACTACTCCTGCCCAGTAACTAGAATATGCATATAATTAATGGCTTTGGATAGAAAACACCCTAAAGTTTCTAAAACTGTTTGAATGGTGTCTGTGAGTATAACAGAACTCAAATGGCAGGCCAAAACCTGAGAAGATTCCATGCAGGAAGTGGCCTGTCTGAGAAGTTGTGTTTCATCTTGGCTCTTTTTATTGAAGACTGAGGATCTTTGCTCTAACGTGACACTTCCTACGGCTCCCATAGGCTCTCAGAGCCCGGGAAAAAGCTGAACGATATCGAGGCAGCCTCTGGCTGAAACACATTATCGCTTTTGGCAAGTGGCCGATCAGACTACTATGGGCTTAGGCGCGTGCCCGAGTCGACCGAATGCTTTATTTTCTTTCGTCTGTTTACCTAAACGCAGATTCCCGGTCGGAATATTATCGCTTTTTTATGAGAAAAATGGCATAAAAATTGATTTTAAACAGCGGTTGACATGCTTCGAAGTACGGTAATGGAATATTTAGAAATTGTTTGTTACGAATTGCGCCATGCTCGTCACCCTTATTTACCCTTTCGGATAGTGTCTTGAACGCACGAACAAAACGCTGCTGTTTGGATATAACTATGGATTATTTTGAACCAAACCAACATTTGTTATTGAAGTAGAAGTCCTGGGAGTGCATTCTGACGAAGACAGCAAAGGTAATAACATTTTTCTTATAGTAAATCTGACTTTGGTGAGTGCTAAATTTGCTGGGTGTCTAAATATCTAGCCCTGTGATGCCGGGCTATCTACTGAGAATATTGCAAAATGTGGTTTCACCGAAAAGCTATTTTAAAAATCGGACATATCGAGTGCATAGAGGAGTTCTGTATCTATAATTCTTAAAATAATTGTTCTGCTTTAATTTAGTAAATTCACCGGCAGTGTTCGGTGGGAATGCTAGTCACATGCTAGTCACATGCTAATGTAAAAAGCTGGTTTTTGATATAAATATGAACTTGATTGAACAAAACATGCATGTATTGTATAACATAATGTCCTAGGGTTGTCATCTGATGAAGAACATCAAAGGTTAGTGCTGCATTTAGCTGTGGTTTGGGTTTATGTGACATTATATGCTAGCTTGAAAAATGGGTGTCTGATTATTTCTGGCTGGGTACTCTGCTGACATAATCTAATGTTTTGCTTTCGTTGTAAAGCCTTTTTGAAATCGGACAGTGTGGTTAGATTAACGAGAGTCTTGTCTTTAAAATGGTGTAAAATAGTCATATGTTTGAAAAATTGAAGTTTTTGCATTTTTGAGGTTTTTGAATAACGCGCCACGGGATTACACTGGCTGTTACGTAGGTGGGACGATTTGGTGCCACCTACCCTAGAGAGGTTAAATACTTTTTTCTTTACATAGTTGAATGTGCTGACAACAAAATCACACAAAAATAATCAATGGATTATTTATCAACCCATGGAGGTCTGGATTTGGAGTCACACTCAAAATTAAAGTGGAAAACCACACTACAGGCTGATCCAACTTTGATGTAATGTCCTTAAAACAAGTCAAAATGAGGCTCAGTAGTGTGTGTGGCCTCCATGTGCCTGTATGACCTCCCTACAACGCCTGGGCATGCTCCTGATGAGGTGGCGGATGGTCTCCTGAGGGATCTCCTCCCAGACCTGGACTAAAGCATCCGCCAACTCCTGGACAGTCTGTGGTGCAATGTGGCGTTGGTGGATGGAGCGAGACATGATGTCCCAGATGTGCTCAATTGGATTCAGGTCTGGGGAACGGGCGGGCCAGTCCATAGCATCAATGCCTTCCTCTTGCAGGAACTGCTGACACACTCCAGCCACATGCGGTCTAGCATTGTCTTGCATTAGGAGGAACCCAGGGCCAACTGCACCAGCATATGGTCTCACAAGGGGTCTGAGGATCTCATCTCGGTACCTAATGGCAGTCAGGCTACCTCTGGCGAGCACATGGAGGGCTGTGCGGCCCCCCAAAGAAATGCCACCCCACACCATGACTGACCCACCGCCAAACCGGTCATGCTGGAGGATGTTGCAGGCAGCAGAACGTTCTCCACGGCGTCTCCAGACTCTGTCACGTCTGTCACATGTACTCAGTGTGAACCTGCTTTCATCACAGGGCGCCAGTGGCGAATTTGCCAATCTTGGTGTTCTCTGGCAAATGCCAAACGTCCTGCACGGTGTTGGGCTGTAAGCACAACCCCCACCTGTGGACGTCGGGCCATCATACCACCCTCATGGAGTCAGTTTCTGACCGTTTGAGCAGACACATTTGTGGCCTGCTGGAGGTCATTTTGCAGGGCTCTGGCAGTGCTCCTCCTGCTCCTCCTTGCACAAAGGCGGAGGTAGCGGTCCTGCTGCTGGGTTGTTGCCCTCCTACGGCCTCCTCCACGTCTCCTGATGTACTGGCCTGTCTCCTGGTAGCGCCTCCATGCTCTGGACACTACGCTGACAGGCACAGCAAACCTTCTTGCCACAGCTCACATTGATGTGCCATCCTGGATGAGCTGCACTACCTGAGCCACTTGTGTGGGTTGTAGACTCCGTCTCATGCTACCACTAGAGTGAAAGCACCGCCAGCATTCAAAAGTGACCAAAACATCAGCCAGGAAGCATAGGAAATGAGAAGTGGTCTCTGGTCACCACCTGCAGAACCACTCCTTTATTGGGGGTGTCTTGCTAATTGCCTATAATTTCCATCTGTTGTCTATTCCATTTGCACAATAGCATGTGAAATGTATTGTCAATCAGTGTTGCTTCCTAAGTGGACAGTTTGATTTCACAGAAGTGTGATTGACTTGGAGTTACATTGTGTTGTTTAAGTGTTCCCTTTATTTTTTGGAGCAGTGTATAAGACAAGTACTGGAAACAATAGAATACTATGAAATATCGGGGACACCAGGCCTGGTTTTCATAGCTGATTTTAAAAAGGCTTTTGATAAAGTACGACTGGAGTTTATATATAAATGCCTAGAATATATCAATTTTGGGGAATCACTTATAAAATGGGTTAAAGTTATGTATAGTTACCCTAGGTGTAAAATAGTAAATAATGGCTACATCTCAGAAAGTTTTAAACTATCTAGAGGAGTAAAACAAGGTTGTCCACTATCGGCATATCGACTTATTACGGTTATTACTGCCATCAAAATGTTAGCTGTTAAAATTAGATCAAACAATAATATTAAGGGATTAAAAACTAAGGTGTCATTGTATACTGATGATTCATGTTTTCTTTTAAAACCACAATTAGAATCTCTCCACGGCCTCATAGACGATCTAGATACTTTTGCTATGCTCTCTGGATTAAAACCAAATTATGATGTGTACTATATTACATATTGGATCACAAACATAATTCAAATTGTACATTACCATGTAGTTTACCAATTAAATGGTCTGACGGAGATGTGGACATACTCAGTATATATTTTTATAGGAAGTTAGAAAAATAGATAAGATCTTGCTACCATGGAAAGGAAAATACCTGTCTATTTGTGGAAAAATCACCCTGATTAACTCTTTAGTCATATCACAGTTTACCTATTTGTTTATGGTTTTGCCTACACCTAGTGACCTGCTTTTTAAATTATATGAACAAAAAATATTCAATTTTATTTGGAATGGCAAGCCAGACAAAATTTAAAGGGCCTATTTATATAACAAATATGAATTCGTAAGGCAGAAATGATTAAATATTAAACCATTAGACCTCTCACTAAAGGCATTGGTTCAATGTAATTTCATTGACATGTGGAAACAACGTTGATTCAACCAGTAAGGGTTTCCTCCTTACCACCTTCTCTCTGACAACTCCCAGGATTCCGGCGATCAACAGGAGGATGAAGATGTGGAGCAGCCCGATGAAGAACTGAAAGAAAACAAACGCTCACATGATATGCCCACCACATGTTATTTGTCCAGTTAGTCCCATTGAGGCCAGGGAACAGTTACTTGGATTTAACATATCAGATTAAAGTGTTAGAATTGGGTTTTTCAAAACTGAATTTATACTCTGATCCTTCATATAAGGATTTGGTAAACCAATATCACCTTTAAAAAAAAATCAGGATTCAAATGTAGTGATGAGGCTATTTTTGATAGCGAAATAATATTTACACATTTTGTGTTACAGCCTGAATTCAAAATGGATTAAATAGATCCCCCACCCATTTATGCACAATACGGCATAATGGCAAAGTAAAAAATGTTAAAACATTTGCACATTTATTGAAAATGAAACACAGAAATCACATGTATCCACCCCCTCCCGCCAATGTATACTTTCTGAGGCACCTTATAAGGGATTTGCAGGCTCCATTTAAAATTTGACTTATTTTAATTCATGTAGTTTACTCATCTCTCTGTCCCTGTAATAGTGAAGTAGTACCCCAAGCTGTCAATTAGATGGTGAGATGTGGGCCAGTTCAATGCACTGAAAATCTGTATTCTGTGATCTTGATATTTTGGCATCTGGATCAGAATGATCCTATCCAATTATTTTCTGGAGGGAAAAAAATGGCCGAAAAACAGCCAGATGGATCTGATCCTGGATAGCAGAAAAGCCGGTTACAGATTCTGGATTATTGTGATCAAGTCTAAAAATTTTGAAAAACTGGCCATAGAAGTCTATTCCGATGTGTGACCTGGGAAACCATTAGATTCACCAAAAGCCTTATCATCATATACTTGTAATTGTCACTCTTGCAAAAGAGATGCCATCTCTGACATGTATAAAAAGGTTAAATAAATGATTGTGTGCAGGTACAGTGCCTTTACATATTCCACACTAACATCTACATACAACACCCCATAATGACAAAAAGAAAACAGGTTTAGAATTTTTTGCTCATTTATAAAAAAAATCGAATCTTATTTACATATGTGTTCATACTTTTTGAATGCACTGCATATGAAGAGACTGGTTTGGTTAGAACCTAGAACCGCTTCAGGGGTTGGTTATTGGGACAGCATTATCCTATGCAGTGTACAATAATGTAACATTTTAAATGTAAAATGTAAGGGTTGGCCATTATAATGGAGTGTGTTTCCCCTCACCAGAATGAGCATGCATCGGTTTTCCTTAATGTCTCCACAGCAGCCCAGGATGCCCAGTACCATGATGATGACACCAGCAGCTATCAGCAGGTCAATTGGCACTTCCTCATCCATTATCTGAGGTAGGGGGACAGACAGTTACTCAGTCATTTTACATGTAGATATGTGCTAAATAGGTTTATATGACTGGATCCATTTGTTTCAAGGTGATGGGTATACATTTGCTATTTTTACTCTGTAAAGACGGCTTTTGATGGTGTTGGCATTAATTTAGTGTCACACTGGACATTTCCTTACCATGTTTCCATTCATGCTCACTTTGAGGTAGATGGAGACACCAAGAATGATGCAGCCACTGATCTGGAAAACAAAATGAGATGAAATGAATGCTTTATCTAGAATCAACTTAAGAAAGTTGTGCGTTTCATTGTCACTGGGATTGAAGGAACAGGTCTTGTTGCATAACAACAACATGAATGTGGATTCATTTCAAAGAATCACAACACACTAGTTACATCAGGTGGCAACTCTGAGGAACTACAGTTGAACCACCACAATGGAGGAGATACAGCATCATCCAGCCCCCACATGAAGATATCTTTACTGGGTTAACAGTGGACTCTAGACCACATGGGAAATCCAGAGGGGAGAGGATGCGAGGAATCCAGGAAATTAAATAGAGAATCTCCCGTGGTCTAAGAACTGATAGTGACAGGTTACACACATTGAATATTTGATTGAAAAAACTTTGCCGAAGGCAATAAGAATGAATGCTCATTATTTAGAGAGATAACAGCGTATACCCACATTTTTATGTTGAAGACGTTCTGTGATGACTGGACTATGAATTTGATGATTATTTTGGCTTTCAAACAGTTGAAAGATTCCCTTCAATATTAAAAAAAATTACTTTGAGATTCTGATTGAGATTAAGTCCAAATATGAGTCCACATATCCACACAGCCCCCCCCCCCCCCCCCCCCCCCATGTGGCCTGGAGTGGCATGCCCATGCAGTAAAGGTTGTGGCAATTTTTCATGTTGCAAAACATTTAGCTATGGAGTGCACTAATGAATAAAACCCCTGGAACTGAGAAGGCTTGTTAAGCTATCATCGAAAAGACAACACCTTCCAGAGTCAGAGTCAAAGGCTTAATGAAAGTTAGTCATGTGATAATCACACATTGTTACCATAGACATTTGAATGTCATCTCATTTCCATAGCAGACATGTAAATAGCTTTTAAATTGATTACTATGAGTACTAGGTTACTAGTTGATCACTAAACTAACAAACACATCACTAACTACACACACATTTATGATTCAAAATCTACATCAAACCAATCAAGGACACGATGGTTAAAGTAAAACATGTAGGTTAATAGGACTCACCCAGTACATTAGATTGAAGAGGAAGAGCAAGTACTTGATACACTTATTCACAGCCATCTTCTAACCTTCCAACAGCCAGGCAAGATGTGATGTGACAGACCAATGTTAAGTTAATCCCTATTCCTCTGTTCCTGGTGTTGCCCGTGTGTGTGAGGGTTCTTTCACAAGCCCGTATTTAAAAGCTGTGGGTGTGGTTACTGACTACTCAGTCCAGTCCAGGCACCAACAGTCTCCTACCAGTCCCCTCTCTCTAGCCCGTATTTAAAAGCTGTGGGTGTGGTTACTGACTACTCAGTCCAGTCCAGGCACCAACAGTCTCCTACCAGTCCCCTCTCTCTAGCCCGTATTTAAAAGCTGTGGGTGTGGTTACTGACTACTCAGTCCAGTCCAGGCACCAACAGTCTCCTACCAGTCCCCTCTCTCTAGCCCGTATTTAAAAGCTGTGGGTGTGGTTACTGACTACTCAGTCCAGTCCAGGCACCAACAGTCTCCTACCAGTCCCCTCTCTCTAGCCCGTATTTAAAAGCTGTGGGTGTGGTTACTGACTACTCAGTCCAGTCCAGGCACCAACAGTCTCCTACCAGTCCCCTCTCTCTAGCCCGTATTTAAAAGCTGTGGGTGTGGTTACTGACTACTCAGTCCAGTCCAGGCACCAACAGTCTCCTACATAAAGACCCCACAGCAAACACCCTCCTCTGAAAGCCTGACTCAGAGCACAGGGTGAAACTGTGGCAGACTGACTGCCAAAACATAGACTATGCAAACTACAACACCACCAGCTATTGTTTGTAATGAATGTTTTTACTATTTTTGTACATAATGTTGCCACTACCGTCTCTTATGACCGAAAATAACTTCTTGACATCAGGACTGTGATAACTCACCACGGACTAGCAGAATCCTTTTTCTTCTTTCACGACTCTGATGAGCCCAAGGGGAGGATATACTGTTCCCTCAAGAACAGGCCCCGACCCAAGTGATCTGCGCGAAGAGGAGGCGGAGAAAGGGAGGCCGGAGGGCGGGCTGCCATCTGAGGAGACGGAGGCGCTCGAATAAACCCCCACTCCCCTCAATTCTGCTCGCAAACATGCAATCTTTGGACAATAAATGGACGAGTTATTAGGAAGATTTAACTACCCATGGGACATTGAAAACTGTAACATCTTATGCTTCACGGAGTCGTGGCTGAACGACGACACTATCAACATACAGCTGGCTGGTTGTACGATGTACCAGCAGGATAGAACAGTGGCGTCTGGTAATACAAGGGGCGGCAGTCTATGTATTTTTGTAAACAACAGCTGGTGCACAATATCCTGTTGGGGCTAGGGGGCAGTATTGAGAATTTTGAAAAAAATATGTGCCCATTTTTAACTGCCTCCTACACCAACTCAGAAGCTAGGATATGCATATTATTACCAGATTTGGATAGAAAACACTCTGAATTTTCTAAAACTGTTTGAATGGTGTCTGTAAGTATAACAAAACTCATATGACAGGCAAAAACCTGAGAAAAACAAAATAATTTTGTGGCTGTACTATTTTTTCGAGTCATTGTTAATAGATCACACAGTGAGAAAGGATTCATTTCGCACTTCCTACGGCTTCCACTAGATGTCAACGATCTTTATAAAGTTGTTTGAAGCGTCTATGATGAACAGAGACCGGATGACAAGGAAGAGAAGTTGACCTCCCTGGGATGTCGTCACTTCATTATTGGCTGCACCTGCGCAATCATGTTATGCGAGACATTTTTCAAAAACGTTTTTCAAGACACAGGAGAGGTCGGGTTGAAACATTACTGATGTTTCACGTTAAAAATGGCTCTAAAGATTGATGCTAAACAACGTTTGACATGTTTGAACGAACGTAAATAGATTATTTTTTTAACTTTTCGCCGTGACTCCCCCCCCCCCGCGCTACTTTTTAGTAGCCTACCGAAGCGCTAACAACTTGGAGTTATTTGGACATCAATTATGAACTTTGTTGAAAGAAACCACATTTGTTGTGGACCTGGGAATCCTGGAAGTGCCAATGGATGAAGATAATCAAAGGTAAGGGATTATTGCCAATAGTAATTTTGATATTACATGGTTACAAGATGGTGCTAACCTGTATAGCCTAGCCTATTGTTCTTAGCACAGCACCCGGTTTATTGCAAATTGTGATTTCCCAGTAAAGTTATTTTGAAATCTGGCAATGCAGTAGCATTTACGAAATGTTAAACTATAATTATTTGAATGACAATATTATAATTTACCAATGTTTTCGAATAGTAATTTTGTAAATTGTAACGTTGTTCACCGGAAGCATTTGAGATAAAAATGAAATCTGAATTTCACCGCTACTGTAAAATGCTGTTTTTGGATATAAATATGAACTTGATGGAACAAAAGATGCATGTATTGTATAACATAATGTCCTAGGAGTGTCATCTGAGGAAGATTGTCAAAGGTTACTGCATAATTTTAGCTGGTTTTAGCTTTTGGTGACGCCTGTCTTTGAATTGACAAAACATTACACACAGCTATTTTCAATGTACTCTCCTAACATAACCTAACTTTATGCTTTCTCCGTAAAGCCTCTTTGAAATTGGACAATGTGGTTGGATTTAGGAGATGTTTATCTTTCAAATGGTGAGAAATAGTTGATTGTTTGAGAAATTGAAATTATTAGATTCTTGCAGTTTTGAATTTCCCGCCATGGTCTCTTGACAATGAATCCCATTACCGGGCAGGGATCCCCAAGAGGATATCTAAGGAAGTCTCGAGCCATTGCTCGCCTGAGGTAGAGTGTCTCATGATAAGCTGCAGACCACATTACCTACCGAGAGAGTTCTCATCTATATTCTTTGTAGCTGTTTACATACCACCACAGTCAGAGGCTGGCACTAAGATAGCATTGAATGAGCTGTATTCTGCCATAAGAGAACAAGAAAACGCTCACCCAGAGGTGGCGCTCATAGTAGCCTGGGACTTTAATGCAGGGAAACTAAAATCAGATTTACCTAATTTATATCAACAAGTTAAATGTGCAACCAGAGGAAAAATAACTCTAGACCACCTATACTCCACACACAGAGATGCATACAAATCTCTCTCTCACCCTCCATTTGGCAATTCTGACCCTAATTCTATCCTCCTGATTCCTGCTTACAAGCAAAATTAAAGCAGGAAGCACCAGTGACTAGATCAATAAAAAAGTGGTCAGATGAAGCAGATGCTAAGCTACAGGACTGTTTTGCTAGCACAGACTGGAATATGTTCCGGGATTCCTCCAATGGCATTGAGGAGTACACCACATCTGTCATTGGCTTCATCAATAAGTGCACCAATGACGTCGTCCCCACAGTGACCGTACGTACATACCCCAACCAGAAACCATGGATTACAGGCAGCATCCACACTGAACTAAAGGCTAGAGCTGCCGCTTTCATGTTACTCTAACCCGGAAGCTTATAAGAAATCCTGCTATGCCCTCCGACGAACCATCAAACAAGCAAAGCGTCAATACAGGACTAAGATCGAGTCGTACTACACCGGCTCTGACGCTCGTTGGATGTGGCAGGGCCTGCAAACCATTACAGACTACAAAGGGAAGCACAGCTGAGAGCTGCCAGGTGACACGAGCCTACCGGACGAGCTAAACTACTTCTATGCTCGCTTCGAGGCAAATAACACTGAAACATGCATGAGAGCACCAGCTGTACCGGAAGACTGATCAATCTCTCTGCAGCCGATGTGAGTAAGACCTTTAGACAGGTCAACATTCACAAGACCGCAGGGCCAGACGGATTACCAGGACGTGTACTGCGAGCATGCGCTGACCAACTAGCAAGTGTCTTCACTGACATTTTCAACCTCTCCCTGTCCGAGTCTGTAATACCAACATGTTTTAAGCAGACCACCATAGTGCCTGTGCCCAAGGACACGAAAGTGTCTTTGAAAGGCTGGTCATGGCTCACATCAACACCATCATCCCAGAAACCCTAGACCCACTCCAATATGCATACTGCCCCAACAGATCCACAGATGATGCAGTCTCTATTGCACTCCACACTGCCCTTTCCCACCTGGACAAAAGAAACACCTATGTGAGAATGCTATTCATTCACTACAGCTCAGCGTTCAACACCATAGTACCTTCAAAAATCATCACTAAGCTAAGGACCCTGGGACTTAACACCTCCCTCTGCAACTGGATCCTGGACTTCCTGACGGGCCGCCCCGAGGTGGTAAGGGTAGATAACAACACATCCGCCATGCTGATCCTCAACACAGGGCCCCTCAGGGGTGTGTGCTCAGTCCCCTCCTGTACTCCCTGATCACTACTCCAACACCATCATTACATTTGTCATTGACACAACAGTGGTAGGCCTGATCACCGACAACAACAAGACAGCCTATAGGGAGGAGGTCAGAGACCTGGCCGTGTGGTGCCGGGACAACAACCTTCTCCCTCAACGTGATCAAGACAAAGGAGATGATTGTGGACTACAGGAAAAAGAGGACCGAGCACGCCCCCATTCTCATCAACTGGACTGCTTTGGAGCAGGTTGAGAGCTGTAAGTTCCTTGGTTCCTTCAAGTTCCTTTTTGGTGATGTGGAACGTGGACATATCACCAACAAACTAACATGGTCCAATGACAGTCGTGTAGCGGGCACAACCACATTTTTCCCCCTTAGGAAACTGAAAAGGCATGGGTCCTCATAGCCTCAAAAGGTTCTACAGCTGCACCATCGAGAGCATCCTGACTGGTTGCATCACTGCCTGATATGGCAACTGCTCAGCCTCCGACCACAGGGCACTACAGAGGGTAGTGCGAATGGCCCAGTAAATCACTGGTGCCAAGCTTCCTGCCATCCAGGACCTCTATACCAGGCGGTGTAAGAGGAAGGCCCTGAAAATTGTCAAAGACCCCAGCCACCCTAATCATGGACTATTCTCTCTGCTACCACATGGCAAGCGGTACCGGAGCGCCAAGTCTAGATCCAAGAGGCTTCTAAACAGCTTCTACTCCAAAGCAGTAAGACTCCTGAACATCTAGTCAAATGGCTACGCAAACTATTTACATTGCCCCCCTCCCCTCTCCACACCACTGCCACTCTCTGTTGTCATCTATGCATAGTCACTTTAACTCTACCTACAGTTGAAGTCGGAAGTTTACATGCACCTAAGCCAAATTCATTTAAACTCAGTTTTTCACAATTCCTGACATTTAATCCTAGTAAAAATTCCCTGTCTTAGGTCAGTTAGGATCACCACTTAATTTTAAGAATGTGAAATGTCAGAATAATAGTAGAGAGAATGATTTATTTCAGCTTTTATTTCTCATCACATTCCCAGTGGGTCAGAGGTTTACATTCACACAATTAGTATATGGTAGCATTGCCTTTAACCTGGGGGTAGTTGTTTAACTTGGGTCAAACGTTTCGGGTAGCCATCCACAAGCTTCCCACAATAAGTTGGGTGAATTTGGGCCATTCCTCCTGACAGAGCTTGTGTAACTGTGTCAGGTTTGTAGGCCTCCTTGCTCGCACACGCTTTTCAATTCTGCCTACAAATGTTCTATAGGTTTGAGGTCAGGGTTTAGTGATGGCCACTCCAATACCTTGACTTTGTTGTCCTTAAGCCATTTTGCCACAACTTTGGAAGTATGCTTGAGGTCATTGTCCATTTGGAAGACCCATTTGCGACCAAGCTTTAACTTCCTGACTGATGTTTTGAGATGTTGCTTCAATATATCCACATCAATTTCCTTCCTCATGATGCCACGTATTTTGTGAAGTGCACCAGTCCATCCTGCAGCAAAGCACCCCCACAACATGATGCTGCCACCCCCGTGCTTCACGGTTGGGATGTGTTCTTCGGCTTGCAAGCCTCCCCCTTTTTCCTCCAAACATAACGATGGTCATTATGGCCAAACCATTCTATTTTTGTTTCATCAGACCGGAGGACATTTCTCCAAAAAGTACAATCTTTGTCCCCATGTGCAGTTCCAAACCGTAGTCTGGCTTTTTAATGGCGGTTTTGGAGCAGTGGCTTCTTCCTTGCTGAGCGGCCTTTCAGGTTATGTTGATATAGGACTCGTTTACTGTGGATATAGATACTTTTGTACCTGTTTCCTCCAACATCTTCACAAGGTCCTTTGCTGTTGTTCTGGGATTGATTTGCACTTTTCGCACCAAAGTACGTTCATCTCTAGGAGATAGAACGGGTCTCCTTCCTGAGCGGTTTGACGGCTGCGTGGTCCCATGGTGTTTATACTTGCGTACTATTGTTTGTACAGATGAACGTGGTACCTTCACGCGTTTGGAAATTGCTCCCAAGGATGAACCAGACTTAGGTCTTTGCTGAGTTCTTTTGATTTTCCCATGATGTCAAGCAAAGAGGCACTGAATTAGAAGGTAGGCCTTTAAATACATCCACAGGTACACCTCCAATTGACTCAAATGATGTAAATTAGCCTAACAGAAGCTTCTAAAGCCATGACAATTTTCTGGTATTTTCCAAGCTGTTTAAAGGCACAGTCAACTTGGTGTATGTAAACTTCTGATGCACTGGAATTGTGATACAGTGAATTATACGTCTGTAAACAATTGTTGGAAAAATTACTTGTGTCATGCCCAAAGTAGATGTCCTAACCGACTTGCCAAAACTATAGTTTGTTAACAAGAAATTTGTAGAGTAGTGGTTGAAAACGAGTTTTAATGACTCCAAACTAAGTGTATGTAAACTTCCAAATTCAACTGTACATGTACATACTACCTCAACTAACCGGTGCCCCCGGACCTTGACTCTGTACCAGCACCCAAGCGGTATATATTGTTAATTTTTACTGCTCCTTTTTAATGACATGTTATTTTTATCTCTTATTCTCATTCGTATTTTTTTAAACTGCACTGTTGGTTAGGGGCTCGTAAGTAAGCATTTCACTGTAAGGTCTACACCTGTTGTATTCGGAGCATGTGACTGATAAAATTTGATTTTATTTGATATCCTGGGCAAATAGTTTGGATCATGCCCTGAAGACTCTTGAGCGTGCCGTCCTTGGCCAGCTCTCTTGCTATCTCTCTCAGAATGACCTTCTTGATCCAAATCAGTCAGGTTTCAAGACTGGTCATTCAATTGAGGTTGCTCTTCACTGTGTCACGGAGGCTCTCCACACTGCTAAAGCTAACTCTCTCTCCTCTGCTCTCATCCTTCTAGACCTATCTGCTGCCTTTGATACTGTGAACCATCAGATCCTCCTCTCCCCCCTCTCCGAGTTGGGCATCTCCGACGCGGCTCACTCTTGGATTGCGTCCTACCTAACAGGTCGCTCCTACCAGGTGGCGTGGCGAGAATCCGTCTCCGCACCACGTGCTCTCACCTCTGGTGTCCCCCAGGGCTCAGTTCTAGGCCCTCTCCTATTCTCGCTATACACCAAGTCACTTGGCTCTGTCATATCCTCACATGGTCTCTCCTATCATTGCTATGCAGACGACACACAATTAAACTTCTCCTTTCCCCCTTCTGATAACCAGGTGGCGAATCGCATCTCTGCGATTCGCGGATCACCACCTCAAGCTGAACCTCGGCAAGACGGAGCTGCTCTTCCTCCCGGGGAAGGACTGCCCGTTCCATGATCTCACCATCACAGTTGACAACTCCATTGTGTCCTCCTCCCAGAGTGCTAAGAGCCTTGGCGTGACCCTGGACAACACCCTGTCGTTCTCCACTAACATCAAGGCGGTTACCCGATCCTGTAGGTTCATGCTCTACAACATTCGCAGAGTACGACCCTGCCTTACACAGGAAGCGGCGCAGGTCCTAATCCAGGCACTTGTCATCTCCCGTCTGGATTACTGCAACACGCTGTTGGCGGGGCTCCCTGCCTGTGCCATTAAACCCCTACAACTCATCCAGAACGCCGCAGCCCGTCTGGTGTTCAACCTTCCCAAGTTCTCTCATGTCACCCCGCTCCTCCGCACACTCCACTGGCTTCCAGTTGAAGCTCGCATCTGCTACAAGACCATGGTGCTTGCCTACGGAGCTGTGAGGGGAACGGCACCTCTGTACCTTCAGGCTCTGATCAGTCCCGACACCCAAAGAAGGGCACTGCGTTCATCCACCTCTGGCCTGCTCGCCTCCCTACCTCTGCGGAAGCACAGTTCCCGCTCAGCCCAGTCAAAACTGTTCGCTGCTCTGGCACCCCAATGGTGGAACAAGCTCCCTCACGACGCCAGGACAGCGGAGTCAATCACCACCTTCCGGAGACACCTGAAACCCCACCTCTTTAAGGAATACCTGGGATAGGATAAAGTAATCCTTCTACCCTCCCCCCCCCCCCAAAAAATATATAGATGTGCTATTGTAAAGTGGTTGTTCCACTGGTGAATGCACCAATTTGTAAGTCGCTCTGGATAAGAGCGTCTGCTAAATGACGTAAATGTAAATGTAAGATGCTTTCTGTATGGTCCTCATCACCTGCCTTTCTGAACAACAATAGGCTATTTTCCTTCATTTGATTGATTGGAAAGTCCTGGTGTAAGGGCTTGATTTGGCAAAGGGATGAATTCCAAATCAACCTCTAGTACCTAGGCCAGGGGTATCCAACTCATTCCATGGAGGGCCTTGTGTCTGCTGGTTTTAATTGTTAAGCCCTCGACAACCAGGTGAGGGGACTTCCTTATTAATTAGCGACCTTCATCAAGTACAAGGGAGGAGCGAAAATACGCAGACACTCGGCCCTCCGTGGAATGAGTTTGACACGTGACCTAGGCCCTCTTGGATATTTTAAATGACCATATAGGTGAAGGCAAGTCCTCTACTGGCTCATTCATCAGAGTAATCAGCAAGTAACAATTATCATCCAATCGACTAATTACGCCTACTGCCAATTAACTACATTATCAAGGCTAACAAGCTGTACCTACTGCTAATGAAATACATTATCAAGGCTCCCAACCTGTACCTACTGCTAATGAATTACATTTTCAAGGCTAACAAGCTGTACCTACTGCTAATGATCTACATTATCAAGGTTAACAAGCTGTACCTACTGCTAATGAACTACATTATCAAGGTTAACAAGCTGTACCTACTGCTAATGAACTACATTATCAAGGTTAACAAGCTGTACCTACTGCTAATGAACTACATTATCAAGGTTAACAAGCTGTACCTACTGCTAATGAACTACATTATCAAGGCTAACAAGCTGCCATGATCCAATGCGGTGATGTTCAGCAGGTTGGGGGTCCATTCCATTTCAAGTCCAATCAATTCACAAAGCAAACCAAATTCCATTCCAAATGTTCCTCGTTGAAGAGAATTGGAATTTGACTTCCTAAATTGACTGGAATTGAACCCCAATACTGACATTCGGTATCACGTACATGTTGCATTCATGCATGCAGTATTGGATATGTCAAAGCCACCTTTATATCAAGTCATGATTGCGGTCAATTTGAATTGAAGTCAGTCAATTCAGGAAGTGTAAACTTGGAATACATTATTTCTGCTTGTACAGTGGGGGAAAAAAGTATATGATCCCCTGCTGACTTTGTACGTTTGCCCACTGACAAAGAAAGGATCAGTCTATAATTTTAATGGTAGGTTTATTTGAACAGTGAGAGACAGAATAACAACAAAAATATCCTGAAAAACGCATGTCAAAAATTTTATAAATTGATTTGCATTTTAATGAGGGAAATAAGTATTTGACCCCTCTCAATCAGAAAGATTTCTGGCTCCCAGGTGTCTTTTATACAGGTAACGAGCTTAGGAGCACACTCTTAAAGGGAGTGCTCCTAACCGCAGCTTGTTAACTGTAAAAAAGACAAATGTCCACAGAAGCAATCAATCAATCAGATTCCAAACTCTCTACCATGGCCAAGACCAAAGAGCTCTCCAAGGATGTCAGGGACAAGATTGTAGACCTACACAAGGCTGGAATGGGCTACAAGACCATCGCCAAGCAGCATGGTGAGAAGGTGACAACATTTGATGCATTTTTCACAAATGGAAGAAATACAATAGAACTGTCAATATCCCTCAATCTGGGGCTCCATGCAAGATCTCACCTCGTGGAGTTGCAATGATCATGAGAACGGTGAGGAATCAGCCCAGAACTACACGGTAGGATCTTGTCAATGATCTCAAGGCAGCTGGGACCATAGTCACCAAGAAAACAATTGGTAACACACTACGCCGTGAAGGACTGAAATCCTGCAGCGCCCGCAAGGTCCCCCTGCTCAAGAATACATATACAGGCCCGTCTGAAGTCTGCCAATGAACATCTGAATGACTCAGAGGACAACTGGTGAAAGTGTTGTGGTCAGATGAGACCAAAATGGAGCTCTTTGACATCAACTCAACTCGCCGTGTTTGGAGGAGGAGGAATGCTGCCTATGACCCCAAGAACACCATCTCCACCGTCAAAAATGGAGGTGGAAACATTATGCTTTGGGGGTGTTTTTCTGCTAAGGGGACAGGACAACTTCACCGCATCAAAGGGACGATGGACGGGGCCATGTACCGTCAAATCTTGGGTGAAAACCTCCTTCCCTCAGCCAGGGCATTGAAAATGGGTTGTGGATGGGTATTCCAGCATGACAATGACACAAAACACATGGCCAAGGCAACAAAGGAGTGGCTCAAGAAGAAGCACATTAAGGTCCTGCAGTGGCCTAGCCAATCTCCAGACCTTAATCCCATAGAACATCTGTGGAGGGAGCTGAAGGTTCGAGTTGCCAAACGTCAGCCTCGAAACCTTAATGACTTGGAGAAGATCTGCAAAGAGGAGTGGGACAAAATCCCTCCTGAGATGTGTGCAAACCTGGTGGCCAACTACAATAAACGTCTGACCTCTTTGATTTGCCACCAAGTACTAAGTCATGTTTTGCAGAGGGGTCAAATACTTATTTCCCTCATTAAAATGCAAATCATTTTATAACATTTTTTAGATGCGTTTTTCAGGATTTTTTTGTTGTTATTCCGTCTCTCACTGTTCAAATAAACCTACCATTAAAATTATAGACTGATCATTTCTTTGTAAGTGGGAAAACGTACAAAATCCGCAGGGGATCAAATACTTTTTTCCCCCACTGTATATGAAGAGACTGGTTTTGTGAGATCCTAGAACTAAAGGTCCACTGAGTGAAAGTGTCACAGAACATTTCTAAAGCCACTAAACCCACAGAGGCCAAACCACGCCCTTAACATGAAGATTAAAAAACGACTGGCCTACTATGTGACAAGCCACTAACCCACAGGGGCCAAACCACACCCTAAACATGAAGATTAAAACATGACTGTCCTACTATGTGACAAGCCACTAACCCACAGGGGCCAAACCACACCCTAAACATGAAGATTAAAACACGACTGACCTACAATGGGACAAGCCACTAACCCACAGGGGCCAAACCACACCCTAAACATGAAGATTAAAACACGACTGACCTACAATGGGACAAATAACAACACCTCCCCACATCCTGCAGCTAACTGCTCCTCTTCCCTTTACAGGCATTTCAGCCCAAATGACACACATTTGGAAAGTATTCCGACCACTGGACTTTTTGTTATGTTACAGCCTTATTATAAAATGGATTCATTTAATGTTTTTCATGTATCTACACACAATACCCCATAATGACAAAGTGAACAGGTTTTTAGAAATGTTTGTTAATGTATATATATATATTTTGTTGCAGAAACATCTTATTTACATAAGTATTCAGACCCTTTGCTATGACACTCAAAATTGAGCTCAGGTACATCCTGTTTCCAGTGATCATCCTTGAGATGTTTCTACAACTTGATTGGAGTCCACCTGTGGTAAATGTAATTAATTGGACATGATTTGGAACAGCAAACATCTGTCTATATAAGGTTTCACAGTTGACAGTGCATGTCAGAGCAAAAACCAAGTCATGAGGTCAAAGGAATTGTCCGTAGAGCTCCAAGACAGGATTGTGTCGAGGCACAGATCTGGGGTACGGTACCCCAAAAAAATTCTGCAGCGTTGAAGGTCCATGAACACAGTGGCCCCCATCATTCTTAAATGGAAGAAGTTTGGAACCACCAAGACTCTCCTTAGAGCTGGCCGCCCGGCCAAACTGAGCAATCAGGGTATGACTTAAATAAAGGTGAAAAAAATCAGGGGAGAAGGGTCTTGGTCAGGGAGGTGACCAAGAACCTGATGGTCACTCTGACAGAGCTCCAGAGGTCCTCTGTGGAGCTGGGAGAACCTTCCGGAAGGACAACCATCTCTGCAGCACTCCACCAATCAGGCCTTTATGCTAGAGTGGCCAGACGGAGACCAACCCTCAGTACAAGGCACATGACAGCCGGCTTGGAGTCTTGGCACCTGAAGACTCTCAGACCATGAGAAACAAGATTCTCTGGTCTGATGAAACCAAGATTGAAGTCTTTGGCCCGAATGCCAAGCTCCACGTCTGGAGGAAACCTGGTACCATCTCTACGGTGAAGCATGGTGGTGGGATGTTTTTCAGCGGCAGGGACTGGGAGACTAGTCAGGATCGAGGCAAAGATGAACAGAGCAAAGTACAGAGAGATCCTTGATGAAAATCTGCTCCAGAGCGCTGCGGACCTCAGACTCGGGTGAAGATTCACCTTCCAACAGGACAACAACCCTAAGCACACAGCCAAGACAACACAGGAATGGCTTCGTGACAAGTTTCTGAATGTCCTTGAGTGGCCCAGCCAGATTCCGGACTTGAACATCTCTGGAGAGATCTGAAAATAGCTGTGCAGCGACGCTCCCCATCCAACCTGACAGAGCTTGAGAGGATCTGCAGAGAAGAATGGGAGAAACTCCCCAAAAACAGGTGTGCCAAGCTTGTAGCGTCATACCCAAGAAGACTCAAGGCTGTAATCGCTGCCAATGGTGTTCCAACAAAGTACTGAGTAAAGGATTCTTGTCATATCAGTTTTTTATTTTTAATAATCTAGCAAAAATCTCGAAAACAGTTTTTGCTTTTTCATTATGCGAAAGTGTGTAGATTGAGGGTAAAAACTATTTAATATATTTTTTAAATATGGCTGTAACGTAACAAAATATGGAAAAAGTCAAGGGGTCTGAATACTTTCTCAATGCACTGTAGATAGTGCACTACTTTTGACCAGAGCCCTATGGACCTGGTCAAAAGTAGAGCACTATAAAGGTAATGAGGTGCAATTTGGGAAGCAGCTGACTGCTAACCTGCGGCTGACTGTGGCTGCCTCCCGCCTCTACTGAATGTGTTTGGTGCTTCAGCGGTTGGCTATTGGGACAGCTGAAAAACATCCCAAACAAGGGCACTGCGTTCATCCACCTATGGCCTGCTCGCCTCCCTACCTCTGAGGAAGCACAGTTCCTGCTCAGCCCAGTCAAAACTGTTCGCTGCTCTGGCACCCCAATGGTGGAACAAGCTCCCTCACGACGCCAGGACAGCGGAGTCAATCACCACCTTCCGGAGACACCTGAAACCCCACCTCTTTAAGGAATACCTGGGATAGGATAAAGTAATCCTTCTAACCCCCCCCCCCCCCTTAAAAGATTTAGATGCACTATTGTAAAGTGGTTGTTCCACTGGATATCATAAGGTGAATGCACCAATTTGTAAGTCGCTCTGGATAAGAGCGTCTGCTAAATGACTTAAATGTAAAATGTAAATGTAAATGTAATGCATTATTCTATGCCGTGTACAATAATGCAGCATTTTAAATGTAAATGTGAGCGTTGGCCGTTGTAAGGGAGTGTGTTTCCCCTCACCTGAATGAGCATGCATCGGTTTTCCATAATGGCTCCACAGCAGCCCAGGAAGCCCAGTACCATGATGATGACACCAACAGCTATCAGCAGGTCTACAAACGGCACTTCCTCATCCATTATCTGAGGTAGGGGGACAGACAGTTACTCAGTCATTTTACATGTAGATATTACATTTTACATTTTAATCATTTAGCAGACGCCCTTATCCAGAGCGACTTACAGTAGTGAATGCATACATTTCATAATTTTTTTTTTTTTACATACTGGTCCCCCGTGGGAATCGAACCCACAACCCTGGTGTTGCAAACACCATGCTCTACCAACTGAGCCACAACATCTAAATATTTATATTTACTAAGATATGCTGCAGGTGTTCTGTAACCATTTTAGGTCTTGATGATTGGATCCATTTGTATCAAGGTGATGGGTATGCATGTGTTATTTTTACTGTGCAAAGAGGGCTTTTGATGGTGTTGGCATTCATTTAGTGTCACACTGGACATTTCCTTACCACGTTTCCATTTCTGCTCACTTTGATGTAGATGGAGACACCAAGAATGATGCAGCCACTGATCTGGAAAACAAAATGAGATGAAATGAGGGTTTTATCTAGAATCAACTTTAGAAAGTTGTGCATTTCATTGTCACTGGGAT
This sequence comes from Salmo salar, assembly GCF_965601325.2. Lineage (NCBI taxonomy): Eukaryota > Metazoa > Chordata > Actinopteri > Salmoniformes > Salmonidae > Salmo > Salmo salar. The sequence continues at coordinate 67,627,008 of NC_138297.1, forward strand.
TGAAGGAACAGGTCTTGTTGCAAAACAACAACATGAATGTGGATTCATTTCAAAGAATCACAAAAAACACACTACCTACATCTGGTGGCAACTCTGAGGAACTACAGTTGAACCAGCCCCTCTGTGGAACTGGCCATTCGACATAGGCAAGATGCAGTAGATGGTATAAAATACAGTAAATACATATGAGATGAGTAATTTAGGATATCTAAACAATTTTAAAGTAGCATTATTTAAAGTGACTAGTGATACATTACATCAAGATGACAAGATGCAGTAGATGGTATAGAGTACAGTATATACATATGAAATGAGTAATGTAGGATATCTAAACAATTTTAAAGTGGCATTATTTAAAGTGACTAGTGATACCATTATTGTGGCTAGTGATTTGAGTCTGTATGTAGGCAGCAGCCCCTCTGTGCTAGTGATGACTGTTTAACAGTCTGATGGCCTTGAGTTAGATGTTTTTCAGTCTCTCAGTCCCAGCTTTAATGCACCTGTACTGACCTCGCCTTCTGGATGGAATCGGGGTGAACAGACAGTGGCTCGGGTGGTTGCTGTCCTTGATTATTTTTGCCTTTCTGTGACATTGGATGCTGTAGGTGTCCTGGAGGGCAGGCAGTTTGCCCACGGTGAAGCGTTGGGCAGGACAACTTAACTGATCATATAAAACCACATCCTGTTAGAAAATAACTTACAATGGTTTGCAGGTCTGTCAGTTCTTGTACCAAATCTCTTCCATTTGTGTGCAATGGGATGTACTCTTCATACCAGGCTTTCATCATATTTGGAAGCTGGAGATTCAATAAATACCAATGTTTTTAAATATTAGTTTAATTACATTTTTATGGACATGAACTTGTAATTCTGTCCTAATTGTGGTGGAAGGTAGTAGGCCAATAACCCGAGTCCAATGCATCGAAGACAAGATCCAGCTGAATACTACATCACCCAATGAATAAAGTAAATAATAAACATTATATTGGGGGAAATACACTGTACACTGTCATATACATGACTTGGTCTTAGTTATAAATGGGTCAAATAATAAAGTATTTCATTTGTTGACATTACCAATGAGATTTTGGCTTTAATAAAGGGGAAATCTGGGATTGATCCATCGGTTATTGGACTTTTAAAATAACAATATGTAGCTATTTATTCTTGAAGAATATAATTTATAAAGGCCTCATGAGCTTAGTTCAACCATCTTAGGGTTTGAGTGTGGTTACATTTTTCAAGCCCCATCCCTCAGCGGTTTACAAAATAGCAGAAGGATGATGGCAATGTTTGAATCCCAGATTGCCCCTTTAAGAACTGAACGTACCATGATCAGGAAGTTCTTGTTCTTCTTACGAGCTCCATGCAGACCCGTGATGCCAAGGAGAAAGGAGACCACATCTGCTGTGAAGATAGTCCATCTGACTGGAGACAGACGTTCATCTAGGTCCTTCACCATTAACACACACCCATCTGACTGGAGACAGACGTTCATCTAGGTCCTTCACCATTAACACACACCCATCTGACTGGAGACAGACGTTCATCTAGGTCCTTCAACATTAACACACACCCATCAGACTGGAGACAGACTTTCATCTAGGTCCTTCAACATTAACACACACCCATCTGACTGGAGACAGACTTTCATCTAGGTCCTTCACCATTAATACACACCCATCAGACTGTAGACAGACGTTCATCTAGGTCCTTCAACATTAACACACACCCATCAGACTGGAGACAGACTTTCATCTAGGTCCTTCAACATTAACACACACCCATCTGACTGGAGACAGACTTTCATCTAGGTCCTTCAACATTAACACACACCCATCTGACTGGAGACAGACTTTCATCTAGGTCCTTCACCATTAATACACAGTGAAATCAACACTTGTAGTTTGTTACAACACAGTTATTACAAGATGAAAATATCATGTTAGAAAATGTTGCTTACATTTTCACTGCTCCTGTAATACTTCCAAGGGGTGACAATGAAACTCATGCCATCAATCTGAAGAAAAATTAATTTAGGGAGAAAAACTATTATAAACTAAATATATTCATAATATTGGACACAAATTTTATAATTTTTTTAAGTGTCCGTTATAGATTGATTAAAATAAATACAATACAATAACATGATATTTAAGTGTTGCATTATCACTTGTAGGATTGTGAAGAAAAGCAGCCAGCCTCAAGCAGAGCAGGAACAACACATGTTGTAGCTCTGGTCTCACCTCTGACTCGCTCTCTGAGAGAATGTGCATTGAAAGAAGAACTCTGGGTTTTATGTCATTTCCTGTAACTGACAGGTGTCTTGACAGTGATTTTACTGAGTTCCTCAGACATCAGGATGGTATTCATTGGTGCACATCATAGAAAAAAGTGTTTCTTATTGGACAGGTTCAGTTAGTCCCTCCCAGGTTATTATCTGTCTTCAGATTGGTGCCTAACGAATACAATCCAGCACTGTTCCTGATTCATAAGGTTGTGTTACAGTCCATGACCCCACGAACAGAAGGAACAGAACTCCCACCACCGTCCATGTAATCTGACCTAGGATCAAATCTCCCACCACCGTCCATGTAATCTGACCTAGGATCAAATCTCCCACCACCGTCCATGTAATCTGACCTAGGATCAGATCTCCCACCACCGTCCATGTAATCTGATCTATTACAAAACTGAACCTAGATCAGCCCTCCTACTCTGAGGCTTTATGAATATGGGACCGGATTTCTTAATGAGTCTGAGCTGGAAAAAAGTGTTTAAGTAATGAGTCAAAGTTGTTCTCTGAAGAGGCGGGCTGGAGGCAGGGAAGCAAATGAGGCAACCAAGTGAATTACTACATCTTTATTTCTGATGTGACTCAAAAAGGGGAACAGCCATAAAGACTTTGGTCACAGGCCTTGAACAGAAGACATTCTGACATGTACTGCAGTCATTATACAACTCAAATATATAACAGGTAAATGTATATACAGCGTGATCAATATTACCATCAGACTTTAATATCTACGAGAAGATAGCAATATAACGGGATAAATGTTAAACATTTTAGCATGAATAATACCAAGTTCAGTGTATGGACAGCAAAGCCCTCTACTTCAGAGAGAGACGTAGAGCAGTAGACAATGAAACAGAGCTCCTTAAAAAAATACACAAATTCATTTTCAATGAGATATGGATCAATCAACTTCACAAGTGAAGAAACTGCCGTAATTTAAAAAGATCTGAAACCCAAATAAGAGCATCGTTTGATGCAGGTATATGATCGAGAAACGCATGATGCAATGCGGTCCATAGTGATGTTCAGCAGGTTGGGGGTCCATTCCATTTCCAGTCCAGTCAATTCACAAAGCAGACCTAATTCCATTCCACATGTTCCTCATTGAAGAGAATTGGAATTTCAGTGTACTTCCTGAATTGACTGGATTTGAACCCTGACCTTCAGTATAAAGTACATGTTGAATGCATGCTGTATGGGATATGTCAAAGCCAGCTTTTGATCAAGTCATGATTGGGGTCAATTTGAATTGAAGTCAGTCAATTGAGGAAGTGAATTGTATTTAACATTGCTAATGTAAAAACTTGGAATAAATAACTTCTGCTTTTCAGTTTGAGAAATCATTAAAAATAGATCCCGTTTTTTTCAATTATTGTATTGGAATTTCAGTTGACTTCCTGAATTGATGACTTCCAATTCAACTTGACCACAACCCTAGATCAAGTGTATCACGTGTTGCTGCATTAGGTAGTGTTGGCGTCCCTCTTCCCAATCTGGCAGTACAGGGTCATGGCGAAGGCCATTCCAAAGAGCTGAAACACAAAAAAAAGGTATGTCACAACCCATTAACTACCAGGCTATAGCCCAGGCCCACATCAGTTTGTGGTGTCTAGCCTGGTTCAGATCCATTTGTACAGTCTTGCCAACAGGTTGTTAATTGGCAATGACAAACAGCCATCGGCGTCGCCAAGAAGGTGCCAACAGATCTGGGACCAGGATACATTCACTAAGTATTGAACAGTGAATTGCACATATCCATCTTAATGCCAATGACAACAGCCATAAAGTAAGAGTTAGTGAAGATGAAACAGACCAGTACTGAACAGTGACTAGAACAATAAAAATGTATTCCATTTCTATGACCAGTACAGTGCATAATATAATGTATTAATAGAGGCTTTGTTATAGAGATTGGACTTTTGGATTCTTACCATCAAGACTGCAATACCAAATGCAATCCCCAGTGCGATAATCGCGTGCTTCTCAATGAAGGAAGTCACAAATGTGACACAAGGCTGTGGAGGACAAAGCAAACAGTCAACACTAGTGAACACCAGGTCAAGTTAATTGTATGAAGACGCTACTTGGAGGTTCATGGTTGTATCATCCTGGAACCCTCTATGGTTTCATGTGCTGTAGATCAGTTCCCTGTACAGGTTCTGTTTATAGGACTGTAGTGTAATGGTAATGTATGGTAGTGTAGTGTAATGGTAATGTATGGTAGTGTAGTGTAATGGTAGTGGAATGGTAGTGTATGGTAGTGTAATGGTAATGTATGGTAGTGTAGTGGAATGGTAATGTATGGTAGTGTAGTGGAATGGTAGTGTATGGTAGTGTAGTGGAATGGTAGTGTATGGTAGTGTAGTGGAATGGTAGTGTAGTGGTAATGTAGTGTGCATTTATTGATGTTTCCTTCATATCAAGTAAATCCACCTTCCGTGAAAGAGTTTTCTAAATAGTATTTTATTAGTGTTTCTCTGCTTACCGTTGTGTACACTTGGCGTCCTCCTGCACTTTGGCACACCTGAGTGGTGTCAACACAGTTACAGGAGCTGGGGACAGCGGAGCCCCAGTCAGAGGGTCCGTTGATCAGTCCACAGCACTTTGCCTGAAAAACAAAGGAGTTAACCCTCCCTCTCACCAACACAGGGGTTGTGTTCAATAAAGGCACACTGTCATTTTCCCATTGCAAAACATTTTACTACAATCTGTTTAGGTTGCAGCCCATCTAACATTTTATTAGTTATTCAGTTAGTCGACAAAATTATCAAATAACATTCGTTGCCAATTAGAACAATTAATCTGGACCCGACTAATTAAACCAATAATTATTCATACATTCATGACAGGACCATCAATTTCTACATCCCAAATTGCACCCCAAAGCCCTATGGGTCCTGCTCAAAAGTAGTTCACTACAGGGAATTGGTACTATTTGTGGCGCATCCTATGTCCAGGTGATTCATCTTGGGACCTGTGAAACCACCACTTTTTGGAGGCAGCAGGTAGTCTTGTGGTTAGAGCATTGGGCCAGCAACTGAAAGGTTGCTAGATCAAATTCCCGAGCTGACAAGATAAAAAATAAAAAATCTGTCGTTCTGCACCTGAACAAGGCAGTGACCCCACTGTTCCTATGCTGCCATTGTAAATAAGAATTTATTCTTAACTGACTTGCCTTGTTACATGGATAGAAATGGATAGAAAACTCGAGTCCAAAAGCCTGTGTTATCATGGTAGTGGCATTGAGGAGTTTTGAATTATGGGGGGATTTCAACTTCATTGGCTGATCTCTCCTGATGGCCCTGTTGGTCATCAGGAGAGATCAAAGAACTCATTTAACTTGTGATGAAGTGTACTACATCAAAACAGCGAGTACCTCAACGGCATTGCCTGTGTGTTCACAGACACCATAATTGGACAGATTTTCTTTATACATAATTCTCTACGGTACCTCAACTTCCAGTTTCTGAATGTCCGTTTGAACTTCAGGCTTCTGGTCCCTCAGTGGTAGCAGCTTCGCCAGACTCTCCTTCACCCACACCTGAGACTGGAAGAGGCAATTTACAGTCATTGAACAGTAGGGGAGTCACACATGAAACAGGTGTGGAAAGCATGTTTTATTACCACATTCAAGAAGTGTCAAGCTACTGACGGTATACGAGGGGCTTAAAATGGTAGGAATTCAATTGTCCCAACAGGTACAGTAGCGGTTAAGAGCGTTGGGCCAGTAACCGAGAGGTCGAACGTTAGAATCCGAGCCGACCAAAGGACAAATCTGTCGCTGTTCCTTTGAGCAAGGCACCCTAATTGCACCTGTAAGTCGCTCTGTATAAAAGTATCTCCTAAATGAATAAAATGTAAAAATCTGATCGCACCAAGTGTCATCATGGGTGATGACATCCTCCTTACCTTCCCCTCACTAACAGTGGGTGTGTGAGACATCCCTCTGGGCACAGAATGCAATTTCTATTCCACATTGGTTCAACGTATGTCATTGAAATGTGGAAACAACGTTGATTCAACCAGTAAGGGTTTCCTTCTTACCTTCTTCTCTCCGACAGCTCCCAGGATTCCGGCGATCAACAGGAGGATGAAGATGAGGAGCAGCCCGATGAAGAACTGAAACAAAACAATAACCGCTCACATGATATTTGTCCATGAAGTCCCATCGAGCCCAGGGGACAGTTATCTGGATTTAACATATCTAACATTTTAATCTGATTTGGGGTTTTCCAAACTGAAATGATACTCTGATCCTTCAGATACAGATTTGGTAATCCCATATCACCTTTTAAAAATCAGGATTCAAGTGAAGAGGCTATTTTTGATACCGAAAACATATTTACCCAATTTGTGTGCCTGAATTCAAGATGGAGTGAACACATTTCCCCCCCCCATTTATGCACAATACTGCATAATGGCAAAAATATGTTCTAGACATTTATTGAAAATGAAGTAGAGAAATCACATTTACAAAAGTATCCACCCCCCATGAATACTTTCTGAAGGCACAGTATAAGGGATTTGCAGGCTCCATTTTAAATTTGACTTATTTTAATTAATATAGTTTACTCATCTGTGTCCCTGTAATAGTGAAGTAGTACCCCAAGCTGTCCATTACATTGGCATGGTGTGGGCCAGTTCAAACCACTGAAAATCTGGATTCTGTGATTTTGATATTTTGGCATCTATCCAATTATTTTCTGGAGGGGGAAAAAGATGTCTCAAAAACAGCCAGATTGTCTGTTTTTGCTATCCGGGATCAGATCATTTACAGACTCTGGATCATTCTGATCCAGATTAAAAGTTGTGAAAAACTGGCCACAGAAGTCTTTTCCAATGGGTGACCTGGGAAACCGTCTCATACTTGTCACTCTTGCAAAAGAGATGCCATCTCTGACTTGTATAAAAAGGTTAAATAAATGATTGTGTGTAGGTACATTGCCTTTACATATTCCACATTCTTACATCTACATACAACACCCCACAATGACAAAGCGAAAACCGGTTTAGAATTTTGTGCCAATTTATTTAAAAAAACTATAATCTTATTTACAAAAGTATTCAGACTGTTGAGACGAAATTGAGCATCTTGTTTACCTTGATTTGTTTCTACAACTTAATTGGAGTCCACCTGTGGTAAATTGATTGGACATGATTTGGAAAGTCACACACCTGTCTATACAAGGTCCAATGGTTGACTGTGCATGTCGGAGCAAAAACCAAGCCACGAGGTTGAAGGAATTGTCCGTAGAGCACCGATCCAGGATTGTGTCAAGGCACAGATCTGGGGAAGGATAGCCCAAAAAAACGTGGCGTTGAACAGTGGCGTCCATCATTCTTAAATGGAAGACGTTTGGAACCACCAAGACTCAACCTAGAGCTGGCCTCCCGGCCAAACTGAGCAATTGGGGAGGGGCCTTGGTCAGTGAGGTGACCAAGAACCCGATGGTCACTGACAGAGCTCCTCTGGAGATGGGAGAACCTTCCAGAATGACAACAATCTTTGCAGCACTCCACCAATCAGGCCTTTATGGTATAGTGGCCAGGCGGAAGCCACTCCTCAGTAAAAAGCACATGACAGCCCGCTTGGAGTTTGCTAGAAGGCACCGAAATGACTCTGACCATGAGAAAAATTATTTTGTGATGAAACCAAGATTAAACTCTTTGGCCTGAATGCCAAGAGTCACATCTTGAGGAAATCTGGCACCATCCCTATGGTGAAGCATGGTGGGGGTAGCATCATGCTGTGGGGATGTTTTTCAGTGGCAGGGACAAGGAGACTAGTCCAGATTGAGGGAAAGATGAACGGAGCAAAGTACAGAGAGATACTTGATGAAAACCTGCTCCAGAGCGCTCCGGACCTCAGACTGGGGCAAAGGTTCACCTTCCAACAGGACAACGACCATAAGCACACAGCCAATGCAGGAGTGGCTTCCGGATAAGTCTCTGAATGTCCTTGAGTGGCCGAGCCAGAGCCCGGACTTGAACCCGAGCAAACATCTCTGGAGAGACCTGAAAATAGCTGTGCAGCAACGCTCCCCATCCAAAGTGACAGAGCTTGAGAGGATCTGCGGAGAAGAATGGGAGAAACTCCCCAAATACAGATGTGCCAAGCTTGTAGCGTCATACCCAAGAAGACTCAAGTTTGTAATCGCTGCCAAAAGTGCTTCAACAAAGTACTGAGTAAAGGGTCTGAAGACTTATGTAACAGTGATTTTTTTTTATATTACATTTGCAAAAACATGTCATCCTGTTTTTGCTTTGTCATTATTGGGTATTGTGTGTAGATTAACTTTTTTCTCCATCAATCTATTTTTGAATAAGACTAGCATGAAATGTGGAAAAAGTCAATAGGCCTGAATAGTTTCCGACTGCACATGAAGAGACTGGTTTGGTTAGAACCTAGAACCGCTTCAGTGGTTGGCTATTGGGACAGCATTAACCTATGCAGTGTACAATAATGCAGCATTTTAAATGTAAATGTGAGCGTTGGCTGTTGTAAGGGAGTGTGTTTCCCCCTCACCAGAATGAGCATACATCGGTTTTCCTTAATGGCTCCACAGCAGCCCAGGAAGCCCAGTACCATGATGATGACACCAACAGCTATCAGCAGGTCTACAAACGGCACTGCCTGATCCAATATCTGAGAGAGAGGGTCACAGACAGTTAGTCATTTTACATGTAGATATGTGCTAAATAGGTTTATATGACTGGATCCATTTGTTTCAAGGTGATGGGTATACATTTGCTATTTTTACTGTGTAAAGACGGCTTTTGATGGTGTTGGCATTAATTTAGTGTCACACTGGACATTTCCTTACCACGTTTCCATTCTTGCTCACTTTTAGGTAGATGGAGACACCAAGAATGATGCAGCCACTGATCTGGAAAACAAAATGAGATGAAATGAATGTTTTATCTAGAATCAACTTTAGAAATTTGTGCATTTCAATGTCACTGGGATTAAATGAGCAGGTCTTGTTGCATATCAACTCAACATGAATGTGGATTCATTTCAAACAATCACAACACTAGCTACATCAGGTGGCAACTGAGGAACTACAGTTGAACCACCACAATGGAGGAGATACAGCATCATCCAGCCCCCACATGAAGACATCTTTACTGGGTTAACAGTAAACTCTAGACCACATGGGAGAATCTCAATTGCATTAAGTTGATTTTCAGATCCTCTCCTCTTAAATCCAGAGGGGAGAGGATGTGAGGAATCCAGGAAATTAAATAGAGATTCTCCCATGGTCAGAACTGATAGTGACAGGTTACATACATTGAATATTTGATTGGAGTTGTGTTGACTAAACACATTTTTTTTGCCAGTAACTTGAAGCCATTGATGAATGATTTGTTTGAAAGCATTCCATACTAACACATTATGTGCCTGTGGACATCAGGTTAAATGTCAGGGCCATATGAATGAACGCTCATTTAGAAAGATTACAACGTATAGCAAAATATATGTTGAAGACGTTCTGCGATGACTGGACTATGAATTTTGTATTATTTTGGCTTTCAAAAAGTGTAAAGATTCCCTTCAAGATTAAAAAAAATAACAAAAAATAAGATTCTGATTGAGATTAACTCCAAATATGAGTCCCCATATTCACACAGCCCCCCATGTGGCCTGGAATGGCAAGAAAAAACCTCACAGCACTTAAGCTAAATGCAATGAGGGCCGTTTCCAAAATAAACACTGGGGTGTAGTCTTCGACAAGAGCGCTATTGTAAAGTGTAATTTCAGCAAACAATGCCAACTTTTGTTCTTAAGCCATGGACACTTTAAAATGAGCTTCTACGCACTGTCAAAACATCACTATAGCCTGGGTACAGTCATCTCTGGTGAATATATTACACTATAGCCTGGGTACAGTCATCTCTGGTGAATATATTACACTATAGCCTGGGTACAGTCATCTCTGGTGAATATATTACACTATAGCCTGGGTACAGTCATCTCTGGTGAATATATTACACTATAGCCTGGGTACAGTCATCTCTGGTGAATATATTACACTATAGCCTGGGTACAGTCATCTCTGGTTAGTATATTACACTATAGCCTGGGTACAGTCATCTCTGGTTAATATATTACACTATAGCCTGGGTACAGTCATCTCTGGTTAATATATTACACTATAGCCTGGGTACAGTCATCTCTGGTGAGTATATTACACTATAGCCTGGGTACAGTCATCTCTGGTGAGTATATTACACTATAGCCTGGGTACAGTCATCTCTGGTGAATATATTACACTATAGCCTGGGTACAGTCATCTCTGGTGAATATATTACACTATAGCCTGGGTACAGTCATCTCTGGTGAATATATTACACTATAGCCTGGGTACAGTCATCTCTGGTGAATATATTACACTATAGCCTGGGTACAGTCATCTCTGGTGAGTATATTACACTATAGCCTGGGTACAGTCATCTCTGGTGAGTATATTACACTATAGCCTGGGTACAGTCATCTCTGGTGAGTATATTACACTATAGCCTGGGTACAGTCATCTCTGGTGAGTATATTACACTATAGCCTGGGTACAGTCATCTCTGGTGAATATATTACACTATAGCCTGGGTACAGTCATCTCTGGTGAATATATTACACTATAGCCTGGGTACAGTCATCTCTGGTGAATATATTACACTATAGCCTGGGTACAGTCATCTCTGGTGAATATATTACACTATAGCCTGGGTACAGTCATCTCTGGTTAATATATTACACTATAGCCTGGGTACAGTCATCTCTGGTTAGTATATTACACTATAGCCTGGGTACAGTCATCTCTGGTTAATATATTACACAATAGCCTGGGTACAGTCATCTCTGGTTAATATATTACACTATAGCCTGGGTACAGTCATCTCTGGTGAGTATATTACACTATAGCCTGGGTACAGTCATCTCTGGTGAGTATATTACACTATAGCCTGGGTACAGTCATCTCTGGTGAATATATTACACTATAGCCTGGGTACAGTCATCTCTGGTGAATATATTACACTATAGCCTGGGTACAGTCATCTCTGGTTAATATATTACACTATAGCCTGGGTACAGTCATCTCTGGTTAGTATATTACACTATAGCCTGGGTACAGTCATCTCTGGTTAATATATTACACAATAGCCTGGGTACAGTCATCTCTGGTTAATATATTACACTATAGCCTGGGTACAGTCATCTCTGGTGAGTATATTACACTATAGCCTGGGTACAGTCATCTCTGGTGAGTATATTACACTATAGCCTGGGTACAGTCATCTCTGGTGAATATATTACACTATAGCCTGGGTACAGTCATCTCTGGTGAATATATTACACTATAGCCTGGGTACAGTCATCTCTGGTTAATATATTACACTATAGCCTCGGTACAGTCATCTGGTCAAATACATGGAGTGGTAAGACAACTATGGGAAATGCAATGAACAGTTACATCCCTTTTAATGGAATTAGATTTCCAGGACGTGTAAATAGACCACATTACAAATAATAGAATGCAGGGTGGGTATCATTTCCACCTAATGCTTTTCCTATCAGATTGCTGCTAAGCAACTCAAGACAACCTAACAAATATTTTGTTTTATTCTTGAGATAAAGAAGACACGGTCACCTTGCCAAGACTGGACTGGCAGCAAACACGAGTCTTTGACAAAGAACAGGTTGTGAGCAGATCCTAGCTATTGACTGGCCTGGTCATTCTCTGGCCCTGACATCATCCCGAATGGTATCTGATTACCCATTGGCCCAGAGTAGTATGCTTCAAATCAAGATCAAGGAGTTAGCCAGCTAACTGGCCTGAATATCATCCCAAATGGAATGTGATTAGAGATACCCTCATCCACACATCTAGGTTTAGCTTCTTAATGTTAAATGAACCAGAATTTTTTTTTCTTTTTTCTGTTTGTTTCTCAAAGTTGCTGGCTAACTCACTGATCCTGCTTCGTAGTATACCCCTCTGGTCAACAGTAGTGCACTATAGGGAATCCTAGGGTTCCATTTGGGACACCTAATAGTAATTGCACCAGTCCAAAGGGCAGGTGACACCTTAGACTGAATACCCTTTGTAAACGAACACCACAAAACGTACTATGCCAAGCGTTCAGTTATTGCAGTGAGGCAACATTGGCTGCCTGAAAATATCACAAGTCTAAACCATAGAGTACAGTTATGTCTAGATACATGACTAGTGAGTGCTATGCTAGGAACACTGAGCAACAAGTCTTCCCATTCTACATTTACGTCATTTAGCAGACGCTCTTATCCAGAGCGACTTACAAATTGGTGCATTCACCTTATGATATCCAGTGGAACAACCACTTTACACAGTGCCCTTGATCAGGCCCTACACCCAAACAAGGGCACTGCCTTCATCCACCTCTGGCCTGCTGGTCCCCCTACCTCTGCGGAAGCACAGTTCCCACTCAGCCCAGTCAAAACTGTTCGCTGCTCTGGCACCCCAATGGTGGAACAAGCTCCCTCACGACGCCAGGACAGCGGAGTCAATCACCACAAGTGTTCCATTTTAGAATACGCTTCTGCAATTCACATAATTCAATTCTGGCAACATTTCCTACATCAGTCATAGAATTTGGAGTTCCAACCACACACACACACTAAACATCACTGTGCCTGGTGACATTTAGCCATATATCTGGATTGCATTCATTACACCAAACTGAAGAAAACTGACCGAATCAGGGAGGGCTAGAGGCTTGTCCATTGAGAAACATTCATTTTTCATGTTGCAAAATGTTTAGCTATGGAGTGCACTAATGAATACGACCCTGCATTAACTGTGGGAACTGAGAAGGCTTGTTAAGCTATCATCGCAAAGACAACACCTTCCAGAGGCAATGGGAGGTAGAATTAGTTCTCCTCCCCAGTCACCCGAGAGTGAGAAAACCAGTTAGGGCAGTACATGCACATTGTAGAACACTGACTAAGTGATTAAGTGATACTTGCACCAATGTCTTCTATCCAACAACTAAGTGTCAGAGGTAGTAGTCTAGCCCAGTCCTCCCCTACCACCAGTTTCATAAGTTAATGAGACCAGGGCCAAACACAGATTAGTATGGGAATGTACTGAAACATGTCCTCAGGCCTAATGCAAATAGAGTTGAAGTCAGAAGTTTACATACACCTTAGCCAAATACATTAAACTCAGTTTTTCACAATTCCTGACATTTAATCAGAGTAAAAAGGCCCCGTCTTAGGATCACCACTTTATTTTAAGAAAGTGAAATGTCAGAATATTAAAGAGAATGATTTATTTCAGCTTTTATTTCTATCACCACATTCCCAGTTGGTCAGAAGTTTACATGCTACCAAATACTAACTGAGTGTATTGGCATTAAATTGTTTAACTTTGGTCAAAATGTTTTGGGTAGTCTTCCACAATAAGTTGGGTGAATTTTGGCCCATTCCTCCTGACAGAGCTGGTGTAACTGAGTCAGGTTTGTAGGCCTCCTTGCTCACACACGCTTTTTCAGTTCTGCCCACAAATTCTGTAGGATTGAGGTCAGGGCTTTGTGATGGCCACTCGAATACCTTGACTGTGTTGTCCTTAAGCCATTTTGCCACAACTTTAGAAGTATGCTTGGGGTCATGGTCCATTTGGAAGACCCATTTGGCGGACCCACCCGTCTGGCTTTTTTATGGCGGTTTTGGAGCAGTGGCTTCTTCCTTGCTATGTCAATATAGGACTCATTTTACTGTGGATAGAGATACTTTTGTACATGCTTCCTCCAGCATCTTCACAAGGTCCTTTGTTGTTCTGGGATTGATTTGTGCTTTTTCCACCAAAGTACGTTCATCTCTAGGAGACAGAAGGCATCTCCTTCCTGAGCGGTATGACGGCTGCGTGGTCCCATAGCGTTTATACTTGCATACTATTGTTTGTACAGATGAACATGGTACCTTCAGGCATTTGGAAATTGCTCCCAAGGATGAACCAGACTTGGAGGTCTACAATTTTTTCTGAGGTCTTGGCTGATTTCTTTAGATTTTCCCATGATGTCAAGCAAAGAGGCACCGAGTTTGAAAGTAGGCCTTGAAATACATCCACAGATACACCTCCAATGGACTCAAATGATGTCAATTAGCCCATCAGAAGCTTCCAAAGCCATGACATTTTCTGGAATTTTCCAAGCTGTTTAAAAAGGCACAGTCAACTTAGTGTATGTAAACTTCTGACCCACTGGAATTGAGATAGTGAATTATAAGTGAAATAATCTGTCTAAACAATTGTTGGAAAAATTACTTTTGTCATGCACAAAGTAGATGTCCTAACCGACTTTCCACAAATTTCTTGTTAACAAACTGTAGTTTTGGCGTGGTTGAAAAATAAGTTAATGACTCCACACTAAGTGTATGTAAACTTCCGGACTGCAACTGTACATAGTGCTGTAACCTGTGAGTCTCTACAGTGCTGCAAGTCTCCAACCTGTTATGCTACATTACAGTGCTGTACCCACTACAGGTTAGCACCTCTTCACCCCATAACAAAAGTGTTTAGCTAATAAGAACACATGACTTTAATACACTTTACACTACCCCATCTAGAAACAACCCCTAGGCTACTGAACATACATATGTACAGGACATAGAGAAACAATAGTATAACAAATGATAACAGCTCTAGAAAAAGCAACAGAATAGTATATTTTATTTATTTATTCCTTCGAGTAGCTCCAGCCTTCCATCTGATCACCTAGATGGAGTCTTGTGACATACTTCTTAGGCTCTATATCTACCCAATATTTTAGAGCTCCACTAAATACCCCTGGGGGGGGGGGGGGGCTGTTTCAGAGACTAGACAGAATTAGAACTACTGTTTCTGGTTTGTTTAAGGTTCGGTAAACAGACGAAAAACTCAGGACCAGTCCTGGCAACAGGCTGAGGACAGATAAACAGGAAGCACTACACTTAAAGTGGTATTTTCCACATCAACAGTAGAAGACTATTGTATGTTTCCTGTCAAGGCTATGATTGGGAGACTAGTTTAAGAAGTTGTAAAACAGAGATAGGGAGTTGTGAATGACTATAAGGTTTTTTCCTACACACAGATTAAATCACCATGTCGTGTCTTCCAAAAAAACTACTTGTAAAAACTCAGGACAGAGACCAATGAGAAAGTCATTCATGTTATTATTCTTTGAAGGGTTTAGATCTGAGAAGTGCATCTATACATTAGCCTGCTATGACCTGGCTGTAACCTTCCTCTGGTCGGGCTGAGAGAGTGACGAGATGGGATTATCATTGATTTGATCATGTCTTTAGAAAGATGGAAAAAGCCAGTATGGCTCTATGGAGCAGAAACCATACAAAGGAGGGAGTGGTCAGAGTTATTTTGTCATCAAGGATTCATGAAAGTTAGTCATGTGATGTTCACACATTGTTTCCATAGAAATTTGAATATCATCTCATTTCCATAGCAGACATGTAAACCGATTTTTAAAATGGATTACAATGTGTACTAGGCTACTAGTTTATCACTAAACTAACAAACATCACTAGCCACACACACACACGATTACAAACCTACATCAAATCAAGGACACTATAGTTAAAGTAAAACATGTAGGTTCATAGGACTCACCCAGAACAGTAGATTGAAGAGGAAGAGCAAGTACTTGATACACTTATTCACAGCCATCTTCTAACCTTCCAACAGCCAGGCAAGATGTGATGTGACAGACCAATGTTAAGTTAATCCCTATTCCTCTGTTCCTGGTGTTGCCCGTGTGTGTGTGAGGGTTCTTTCACAAGCCCGTATTTAAAAGCTGTGGGTGTGGTTACTGACTACTCAGTCCAGTCCAGGCACCAACAGTCTCCTACCAGTCCCCTCTCTCTAGCCCGTATTTAAAAGCTGTGGGTGTGGTTACTGACTACTCAGTCCAGTCCAGGCACCAACAGTCTCCTACATAAAGACCCCACAGCAAAAACCCTCCTCTGAAAGCCTGACTCTCAGTCTTCTATATAGTGAAATACCAGAGCAAACACCCTCCTCTGTTTGTAGTTAAATAAAGTTAGACTAGTTCAAGTTTGAGCAGTTCTGACTCTCGCTTGAGAGAGACTGACCTCCAAAACAGACTGACCTCCAAAACATAGACTATGCAAACTAAAACAACACCAGCTATATCCTGGGCAAATAGTTTGGATCATGCCCTGAATATGCTTTCTGTATACTCCTCATCACCTGCCTTCTGAACAACAATAGGCTATTTTCCTTCATTAGATTGATTGGAAAGTCCTGGTGTAAGGGCTTGATTTGGCAAAGGGATGAATTCCAAATCAACCTCTAGTACCTAGGCCAGGGGTGTCCAACTCATTCCATGGAGGTCCTCCTGTCTTGTGATTTTTGTTTTTTCCTTTCAATTAAAACCTAGACAACCAGGTGAGGATAGTTCTTTACTAATTAGTGACCTTAATTCATCAATCAAGTACAAGGGAGGCGTGAAAACCCACAGACAGTCAGCCCTCCGTGGAATTAATTTGACACGTGACCTAGGCCCTCTTGGATAGGTTAAATTATCAGATAGGTGATGGCAATAATATGTTAATTGCTTCACCTTGCCTTATGATAGGCTGGGTTGAGTTTACACCATTTTGCTTACACCTTTCCAATCATTTCAGATCTACAGGAGTGGCTAGGCAGTAGGGAGTAGGTGATAGTGGTCGGTTTGGAATTCAGCCAACCTCTCAAAGTCCTCTGCTGGCTCGTTCATCAGTGTAATCAGCCAGTAACAATTATCATCTGAGTCCAATTAACTAATTACGCCTACTGCCAATGAACTACATTATCAAGGCTCACAAGCTGTACCTACTGCTAATGAGCTACATTATCAAGGCTCACAAGCTGTACCCACTGCCAATTAACTACATTATCAAGGCTAATAAGCTGTACCTACTGCTAATGAACTACATTATCAAGGCTAACAAGCTGTACCTACTGATAATGAACTACAGTATCAAGGCTAACAAGCTGTACCTACTGCTGATGAACTACATTATCAAGGCTAACAAGCTGTACCTACTGCTAATGAACTACAGTATCAAGGCTAACAAGCTGTACTTACTGCTGATGAACTACATTATCAAAGCTAACAAGCTGTACCTACTGCTAATGAACTACATTATCAAGGTTCACAAGCTGTATCTACTGCTAATGAACTACATTGTCAAGGCTCACAAGCTGTACCTACTGCCGATGAACTACATTATCAAAGCTAACAAACTGTACCTACTGCTAATGAACTACATTATCAAGGCTAACAAGCTGTACCTACTGCTAATGAACTACATTATCAAGGCTCACAAGCTGTACCTGATGCTAATGCATTACATTGTCAAGGCTCACAAGCTGTACCACAGGAAATAACAACCATTATACCTGTTAAAGCCTTGCTCTGTACAACTTGTCAATCTTTGTTTGACAAAGCAACCCCCATATACAGAGACCTACCCATTGTCTCTGTCTGTCCCCATATACAGAGACCTACCCATTGTCTCTGTCTGTCCCCATATACAGAGACCTACCCATTGTCTCTGTCTGTCCCCATATACAGAGACCTACCCATTGTCTCTGCCTGTCCCCATATACAGAGACCTACCCATTGTCTCTGTCTGTCCCCATATACAGAGACCTACCCATTGTCCTCTGCCCTGTCCCCATATACAGAGACCTACCCATTGTCTCTGTCTGTCCCCATATACAGAGACCTACCCATTGTCTCTGTCTGTCCCCATATACAGAGACTTAGCCGTTGTCTCTGTCTGTCCCCATATACAGAGACCTACCCATTGTCTCTGTCTGTCCCCATATACAGAGACCTACCCATTGTCTCTGTCTGTCCCCATATACAGAGACCTAGCCATTGGCTCTGGCTGTCCCCATATACAGAGACCTACCCATTGTCTCTGTCTGTCCCCATATACAGAGACCTACCCATTGTCTCTGTCTGTCCCCATATACAGAGACCTAGCCAGGAATATGCACAGATCCAATAACCCAGGAGAGACGTCATGGCTCAGGGAGGAACTGTTGCTGGTTTCTGATGTTTCCCAGGCCAGCTGCCTATGAACGTGATTAGATGTAAACCCTCATTAGATTAGATGATGATAGGTCCATCTCAACTCTCAGCTGAGGCCTGTTGGTAGGCAGACAGAGGAGCAACGGGTCAGAAGGGTCAAAAGCAGAATGTGATGTAAAACAATGCAAACCCTCCCTAAAATGTGTGCAAGGGAGAACGACCTGAGGAGAGGTTGAGGTATTAGTTGGTAGGGGAGGGAGAACGACCTGGGGAGAGGTTGAGGTATGAGTTGGTAGGGGAGGGAGAACGACCTGAGGAGAGGTTGAGGTATTAGTTGGTAGAGGAGGGAGAACGACCTGAGGAGAGGTTGAGGTATTAGTTGGTAGGGGAGGGAGAACGACCTGGGGAGAGGTTGAGGTATGAGTTGGTAGGGGAGGGAGAAGGACCTGAGGAGAGGTTGAGGTATGAGTTGGTAGGGGAGGGAGAACGACCTGAGGAGAGGTTGAGGTATGAGTTGGTAGGGGAGGGAGAACGACCTGAGGAGAGGTTGAGGTATGAGTTGGTAGGGGAGGGAGAACGACCTGAGGAGAGGTTGAGGTATGAGTTGGTAGGGGAGGGAGAACGACCTGAGGAGAGGTTGAGGTATTAGTTGGTAGGGGAGGGAGAACGACCTGAGGAGAGGTTGAGGTATTAGTTGGTAGGGGAGGGAGAACGACCTGAGGAGAGGTTGAGGTATGAGTTGGTAGGGGAGGGAGAACGACCTGAGGAGAGGTTGAGGTATGAGTTGGTAGGGGAGGGAGAACGACCTGAGGAGAGGTTGAGGTATGAGTTGGTAGGGGAGGGAGAACGACCTGAGGAGAGGTTGAGGTATGAGTTGGTAGGGGAGGGAGAATGACCTGAGGAGAGGTTGAGGTATGAGTTGGTAGGGGAGGGAGAACGACCTGAGGAGAGGTTGAGGTATTAGTTGGTAGGGGAGGGAGAACGACCTGAGGCGAGGTTGAGGTATGAGTTGGTAGGGGAGGGAGAACGACCTGAGGAGAGGTTGAGGTATGAGTTGGTAGGGGAGGGAGAACGACCTGAGGAGAGGTTGAGGTATTAGTTGGTAGGGGAGGGAGAACGACCTGAGGCGAGGTTGAGGTATTAGTCCAGCCCTGTTTACCCACTCCAACAGGGCATTCAGCCTGGCCCTCCTTTGAGTGGCGTCTCTGTGTGTGTGTGTGTGTGTGGTGTGTGTGTGTGTGTGTGTGTGTGTGTGTGTGTGTGTGTGTGTGTGTGTGTGTGTGTGTGTGTGTGTGTGTGTGTGTGTGTGTGGTGTGTGTGTGTGTGTGTGTTTGCGTTTTGGGCATTGGGCCACTCCCTAAACAGTGTGTAGTGTAGTCAGTGTAGCGAGCGTACACAGACTGAATGGCTTGTGACAGGAACCACCACCTCCACTATACAACCCCTTGTGGGGAATGTTCTCTGAGACATGGGCTGCGTGAGTCAGGGATTCAGGAGTTCCATCTCAGATCTGACATGATAGCAGGCAGATAATGGAGCAACAACAGGGCCAGTCAGTGCAGAAACCTGGAAGCCAGTGCAGTTTATGGGTATAATAGACATAAGAAGACGCCGATAGGGGGCCCCCAAACCAAACTAAGGAAGTCAGAGTCTCAACTTACTGTTAGAAAGGATAGTAGGCGACGTGTTTTATTTGGTTCTGCATCAGCAGTTTTCCTCTTGTTATGTCAATCACTGAGAGTCACTCAACAGAGCTCGCCAGACAGTAGTCCTAAAAACCAGAAGTGTTTTCTACCTCTGGTTCGTTCAGCCATTCCTATTGGGGAAATGAATGGGGAAAGAATGGGGTTTTGGGTTAAACGTCGACAATAAGGTCTGAGGTTAACACTGGCCTAGGAGATCTTATAGCTTTTGTTCTATGTGATAATATCAGTCAGTTAAAGGTAGATTCAGCTAAATGATGTTGCCATGAGCAGAGCCGCAGATATTGAGAAGAGCGAGATGCAAGACTCTCACACAGTTATGTGATTTATGTGCTTATTTTGATTACATAAATGCTTAAAAAATTCCTAAAAAGTGATGTCAACTGATGAAAAAACTATAAGATCTCCTAAGCCTGTGTTCACCACAGACCTTATTTTCGGGAGTTTATTGAAAAAAGTTAAAAAATAAGCCATGGCAGAGTTAGCCTCTGTTATTACCTACAAAAAGACACCATTAGTGATGAGTGTTTGCAAGCTGACTTCAGTTGCCAGCTGGACGGTGTTTCCTCAGACACATTGGTGCTTCTGGGTTAAGCGAGCAGTGTGGCTTGGCAGGGTTGTGTTCCGGAGGACGCATGGTCCTAAAGCAACCGTTGCCTCGTTTTCTAGCACATTCCAATGATAAAACATGGGGGGACAAAAATGCAATTTCAAAATGTGTGTGTGGGGGGGGATGTACATGTCTCCGTCCCCCGTCCCCAGTTAAAGTTGTGTCCCTGGATTGCTAGGTAAGTTAGTCTAGCCAGCAATCTTAACCTTGCAGTAATCATGGAGGAGTGGGCCCCCATTGATTTTGATAGTCACTCTCACTCAGATATAATATGAACATGACATAAGTCATGGCAAAATGTGTAGAATTACAGGAAATTTGCTTTAGAGGGGTAATACACAGTGGGAACAATAACAAAGCGGACAGCCCACCACTGTTTCAGTAAAAAGCTGATGGATGGGGCAGGAGAAATGTAACCACTCTCAAATTCATAGCAGAGCTATGGATGCAAGGACTGACCATCCATGATATCATATCAAAAGTATAGTTTGAAACATGTTTTGAGGCTATACGGTGTTTGTTTACATTTACTTTGTTTACAAACATTGGAGTAAACAAACATATATTTTTACATATGTAGGAACTGCAGATTGTCCCTTTAAAACTGCAGAATGTTCTCTACACCCCATGGCAAAATGAGGAGAATCACAGGAAATGTGGAACATTTTCTCTACACCCATGGCAATGTATTTATACATTTTAATTTATTCAGTTTATTTGGCAAGAGCAATACACAACAAATACAGAAGTCACAGAGCACTGAGAAAACATATCAGACCAGATTTAGTAGATAGCACATTTCCATCTGTAGTCCCTAAAACATCTAGACATCTAGACGTGGAGAATAGCAGGACATTAACTTTAAATCTGCCACCAAGTAGGGGATCACCAAAGATATATATAACTAACCCTCATCTGTTTACAGTGGCAGCAAATGAAGCATAGTGGGCAGAACAAGTAAGAAGGTGGGCAAAGCCAAGCACATTCCTTTGTCCCATGCTTTCCTACACACTTCTCACATCTAGGAATTTCCCTCCCACACACTGCTGCAACATGACCATAAGCTTGGCATCTGAAACACCTTAGTGGGTTCGGCACAAAAGCTCTCACTGGATAACTGACATATCCTAAAATGGCTTTATCAGGTAAAGACTCTGCTTCAAAACTCAAAAGGACAGACAATGTCTTAGTTTCACAACGGTTGCCACCTGGTCTGCATCACACCAAACGGTGCGCGTCACAGACACAGGTGAATTTTCGATTTCAGTTGCTCCACCTCAACCCCACCCAAGTAATCACTCCTTTCAAAGGCACCCGGCTCCGGAGAGAAAAGCAAGTCACAGGTCTTGTCCCTAGTCGTGTGACACTTTGAGTTACTTTCACCGATTTAAAAGTACCCAACTTATTTTCTACCCAATCTGAGACTACATATGGATCAACTAAAAGGCTTTCTCCCAAAATGTCACTCCCGCTAGGACGAATCGTCCTTTGTATGACCATTGGGGCGAGGCTCAGACCCAGAGGTCTTGTAATTCATCCTCACTCTCGTCAGGTTACATTTTGGAGCCATCAGAGACAGCAGAATACGATTCGTAATTGGCGCCATTTTTCCTCAACACACATCTTCTCCACTCTTCTTCTTCTTCCTCGCTGTCCATAACCACGTCTCTCCGTTCGCCACGCTCTTGTCACGTCTTTATCTGGTGGATTGCTTCCAACTTCTGTTCTTTAGCCCAATTTACACTGAAAAGATATATAAATGTAACATGGAAAGTCTTGGTCCCATGTTTCATGAGCTGAAATAAAAGATCCCAGAAATATTCCACACACACAAAAAGCTTATTTCTCAAGAATGTTGTGCACGAATTTGTTTACATCCCTGTTAGTGAGCATTTCTCCTTTGCCAAGATAATCCATCCACCTGACAGGTGTGGCATATCAAGAAGCTGATTAAACAGCATGATCATTACACAGGAGCACCTTGTGCTGGGGACAATAAAAGGCCACTTTAAAATGTGCAGATGTATCAAGTTTTGTAGGAGTATGCAATTGGCATGCTTACTGCAATAATGTCCACCAGAGCTGTTGCCAGATAATTGAATGTTACTTTCTCTACCATAAGCCACCTCCAACATAATTTTAGAGAATTTAGCAGTACCCCAACCAGCCTCACAACCACAGACCACATGTATTGCATCATGTGGGCGAGCGGTTTGCTGATGTCAACAATGCGAACAGAGTGCCCCATGGGTTATGGTATGGGCAGACATAATCTATGGACAATGAACACAATTGCATTTTATCAATGGCAATTTCAATGCACAGAGATATCATGACGAGATCCTGAGGTCCATTGTCGTGCCATTCATCTGCCACCATCACCTCATGTTTCAGCATGATAATGCACAGCCCCATGTCGCAAGGATCTGTACACAACTCCTGGAAGCTGAAAATGTCCCAGTTCTTCCATGGCCTGCATATTCACCAGACAGGTCACCCATTGAGCCCGTTTGGGATGCTCTGGATCGACGTGTATGACAGCTTGTTCCAGTTCCCGCCAATATCTATCAACTTCACACATCCATTGTAGAGGAGTAGGACAACATTCCACAGGCCACAATCAACAGCCTGATCAACTCTATGCAAAGGAGATGTGTCGCGCTGCATGAGGCAAAATGGTGACCACGCCCCTACCTTTTTTAAGGTATCTGTGGCCAACAGATGCATATCTTTATTCCCAGTCATGTGAAATCCATAGATGTATTTCCTTATATTGTATGAACTGTAACTCGGTAAAATCTTGGGAATTGTTCTATGTTGCGTTTTATCTTTTTTTCTGGCTATCTCTGGCTATCTCTGGCCTCTCCTGGCTATCTCTGGCCTCTCCTGGCTATCTCTGGCATCTCCTGGATATATCTGGCCTCTCCTGGCTATCTCTGGCCTCTCCTGGCTATCTCTGGCCTCTCCATGCTTCTCTTCACCTTCTTGGCCCTTCAATGCCTTGAAGTGTGAACAAACCCTCCCGCTCCTCTATTGCAACCCTACCCAAAATGTATGTGATTTCAACATGCTGCGTAGCTGTGTGTGTAGGCGTGCAGTAGGCCACTCCCAAAACAATGATTAGTGAGGTGTAGTATTGTACACAAACTGAATGGTTGTAGCAGGTACCTCCATCTCCACTATACCACACCTGGTGGGGGAATGTTCCTCTCTCTCTCACACTCACTCACTCTCTCTCTCTCTCTCTCTCTCTCTCTCTCTCTCTCTCTCTCTATCTCTCTCTCACTCACTCACTCACTCACTCACTCA
Source organism: Salmo salar (assembly GCF_965601325.2). Taxonomy (NCBI): domain Eukaryota; kingdom Metazoa; phylum Chordata; class Actinopteri; order Salmoniformes; family Salmonidae; genus Salmo; species Salmo salar. Next base: position 67,650,994 of record NC_138297.1, read on the forward strand.
CTCACTCACTCACTCACTCACTCACTCACTCACTCACTCACTCACTCACTCACTCACTCACTCTCTCTCTCTCTCACTCTCACTCACTCACTCTCTCCCTATCTCTCTCTCTCTCTCTCTCTCTTTCTCACTCACTCAGCGTTTGTCTGGTGGATTCTGTTTGATTTACATTCATTAGTGTAGGTTCAAGTCAGAGAGAATGACTCAATACATCAAGGAGAGGTGAATCTCAGAATTAAAGAGGGTCAGAGAAAAAGCTGGGTTCAGGTTCCAGACAGAGTTATAGCCTATTATAATAGTTGTTTGTTAACTCACACACATTAAACAAGCTTGTAAATCATTGTAGTCCTGTTGCTAGGCTCCTCTCACTAGGCGTATGCTCCTCCCGCAAATTCAGACTCATTCAATGTGGGAATTGTTTGAATTGTGTGAATTGTTTGAATTGTGTGAATTGTTTGAATTGTGTGAATTGTGTTAATTGTTTGAATTGTGTGAATTGTTTGAATTGTGTGAATTGTGTTAATTGTGTGAATTGTGTTAATTGTGTGAATTGTGTTAATTGTTTGAATTGTGTGAATTGTTTGAATTGTGTGAATTGTGTTAATTGTGTGAATTGTGTTAATTGTTTGAATTGTGTGAATTGTTTGAATTGTGTGAATTATTTGAATTGTGTGAATTGTGTTAATTGTTTGAATTGTGTGAATTGTTTGAATTGTGTGAATTGTGTTAATTGTGTGAATTGTGTTAATTGTGTGAATTGTGTTAATTGTTTGAATTGTGTGAATTGTTTGAATTGTGTGAATTGTTTGAATTGTGTGAATTGTGTTAATTGTGTGAATTGTGTTAATTGTGTGAATTGTGTTAATTGTTTGAATTGTGTGAATTGTTTGAATTGTGTGAATTGTTTGAATTGTGTGAATTGTGTTAATTGTTTGAATTGTGTGAATTGTTTGAATTGTGTGAATTGTGTTAATTGTTTGAATTGTGTGAATTGTTTGAATTGTGTGAATTGTGTTAATTGTTTGAATTGTGTGAATTGTTTGAATTGTGTGAATTGTTGGCTCTTTGTTAAATGTTTCTCAATCCAAACAACTTAAAAAGTATATATGTTTATCAATTCCCTGCTTAATATATCACCATGAATGAATTTACTGTGAATCCCCATCACATTTCCCAGTTAATGTTTAGTTACATTTGTAGCCTATTGTCTGTTCATTCATGAAATATGTTATCACTTTATTTTACCGTTCTCATTCTTGGAGTGGAAACGTTGTTTGCAGAGCTCACAAACTACATGACACTTGTGAGTGTAAGATGTTTTGGTTAATTCATTTGAGAGTTTTTTGCCAAATTCCCCAATGTCTTGTTTAGAGCGTTCAGTATGTGGATGTGTTTGGTTTCTCCCTCCTGTTGAATGTTACAGGGGGCGTTTGCCGTGGGTGTGCCTATAAATACGGGACCTGCGCGCCAAATTTGAGTAGGCCTAAATCTACTGTGAGTTGAAGGAAAATGATGAGTGTTTAATTTATGAACTGTGATGAAACAGTAGCTGTAAACAGTAATTGAAGAGGCTGCATAGAGTTCATGACTAAAACCTCAAAAGATGAAAACACAGTCATTTCTTGTGTGTTTGTAAATTGAAGTTTGCCGTCGTAAATACATTTTGGATTTTGTGAGCAGAAGCCACCCTATCCAGTCATGATGTAAAGCTCCTTTATGCTCATGGAACAAGAGAGGATATGTGTTTTTTTGTGCCAATAACATTTTTTCCCCCCATTTGGTTTCACAGAAGTATAGGCTCCCCTAAATGAAGGCTGTTTTTGTTGTTGTCCTGCCCAATCCGTTCTCCATGTAGCCAAGCCTATCAATAAAGGTGTTTGGCTCGTCAGACTGCTTTGAAATAAATCTTAATCACCAAAGCCCTAGTAAAAGATACAGTTTGGGAGCAGAAAAACAGTGAGTGAACGTCCCTTTATATCTATATATTGTTTAGGCCCATAGCTGCAGGATGTATGGGTGCTGCAGCAACCCCTGAAAATATATTATTTTTCCCCCAAAATGTTGTTTCACAAAAGTAGTGCACTGGACCTTTACTAGTATTAGCAGACCAATACACTGTAGATGTCAGTAATGTGGGCAAACTATCAAGGCGAGACCCAAATACAGACACAGGAGGCAGATGATCGGAGTCTTACAATGTTTATTAATCCAAAGGGGTAGGCAAGAGAATGGTCTTGGACAGGCAAAAAGGTCAAAACCAGATCAGAGTCCAGGAGGTACAGAGTGGCAGACAGGTTTGTGGTCAAGGCAGCAGACTGGTCAGGCAGGCGGGTACAAAGTCCAGAAACAGGAAAGGGTCAAAACCAGAAGGACTAGAAAAAGTAGACTGCAAAAAGCATGCGAACGGGAAAACCACCAGTTGACTTGGAAACATACAAGACGAACTGGCACAGAGAGACAGGAAACACAGGGATAAATACACTGGGGAAAACAAGCGACACCTGGAGGGGGTGGAGACAATAACGAGGACAGGTGAAACTGATCAGGGTGTGACAAACATGTTTTGCAGCATCTCTGCTTTGGCTAAAAAAAGGTAGTTAATTAAGTATAATTAAGAACAGTATCTTGCAGGATTCAATAGTTGGAATTGTAAGTTGTTGTTGCCCTGTCCATTTCTCTGCAATTGTCATTCTAATGGGATCCAGAAAGAACAAAACCCTGTTCTCAAACATTTACATCAAAAAGTGCAAAGTTGTGGGCTAAGACAAAACATACACATCAAATGAAACAGTTGTCTTGATCAAATAACATGGAAAAACAATATATTTTTTGTGCAGTATTCATTTACCATCCTTACAAACCACTTAATGTAATTGTACGTTAGTGAATTGTACATAGGCTGGTCATCTAGGTTTGTACCTGCAGACTTTCTATCAGCATGAAGAAAAACACAGTGCAGTAACTGAGCACATTGAGACATCAAGCGGTTTGTGATGATGTGATGTGATGACGTGGCTCAGTTGGTATGGTGCTCTGCCGGAGTGGTGGATTTAATGCCCGTGATGGACCATTATGAAAATGGATGCACTCTGTCGTGTCTTTGGGTCACCATTAAACTGAAGACATGTTTATCGAAATAACTCCCTGTAATTATTATCACGCGATTAAACTGATTAATCGTTTAACTATAATTAACTAGGAGATCGGGGTACCAAGGAAAATATTCAGATTACAAAGTTATAATTTTCCTAATATAACTTTCCTATATTATAACATTATATATTATATTCTATTATAGTATAGGCCGATTATCTTCTGGTTTAAATGGTGTATTTTACCTCGCGTCCAGTCTCATTCCAAACGTCGTAAATTGTTGTATCTGCACGAACCCAGCCTTTACTAAGAGTCATCCATACATCAATTGTCTTAAAATCATTTATTTACTAAACTAAGTAATTCACAGAAAGCATACAAACAGTAATTATCGTCACAAAGGATTGGTAGAGTAATGTGCCCTAGTGGGCTAAACAGGCATGGCGGCCTGTTACACAAAGGGTCATAAAAGGTCAGCTGAGAAGGCACACAGAGTTCATTAATATTAACAATTGATATGCTAAGCCTTTGCACATGAACGCTCACTCATTCGGGAACAATTGCAATCAATATATATTTACGCTCAGTGTGTCGTCGGGATCCTTGTTGGAGAGTCGTTCTGTTGGAGAGTTCTCTCTCTCTCTCTCTCTCTCTCGGTTAGAATGGATCTTTCAAAGCGACATTCATTAATGTCGTTATAGAATGGATGTTTCGTTGGTCTTCACGTTCAATTATATAATTTACTTAGCTGCAGACTAATAATTAATATCAAAGACTTGTTCTTATTCTGTCGGTATCGATAGTCTAAAAGTTAACCACGTGGTTCACTTTCAGTAGAGGAATTGGATGGTCAAACATATTGGCCAACTCGCAATGCAGTGGAGGCCTGGTCTCAAGAAATAACTTCTAGGTGGGGTTTTATATGTGAACGTAGAACAGGCTTGTCACATGACGCCTTGTCCTGTCTGTGTCCCTGGGGGCGTGCCGATGACTGATTTAATCTTTGAACATAAATACATTCTATCACATTAACATCAGTACACAGCATCTCAATGTATCACAAAATAGCTTTATCCTTATTAATACATTCTATACAACCATTTGGATGCAAGTCCCATAGCTGAGGCTATTATATAAACAGTTTTATGGTAATATGGCTATATTGTCTCTTCTGAGTATCACAAAATTGTACCAAGCGGACCAGTTCGTAGCTGGATTCTTCACCAATCTTCCATACCTTCTCCAGAACATAAATGTCGTTCGGTTCCCCAATTCTGTGAGTTGGAAGAATTTCCTGTGTCTCTCTTTGAAACCCCTCTGTGTCTCAACTGGGCCATGTGGTAGGAGATTCTCCTCCTAGAATTTTACAACCCCTTCACACAGGGCCTGGGTGGGGGGAGGTAGGTTAGGGGATGGTGAAAGGGAGAGGGGGTCAACTGTCCTCCCTGTACTCAAAGAGGGCAACGTCATGACAACTCTCTACTGTAAGGTGCTCTGGATAATTGTGTCTACTAAATTGGAAAAGGAATGAGTAGACCATCTCAGCTTTCACGTAGCAATAAGTTGCATTTGCAAAGTATTTCAAGAAACTGGAAAACATATAGCGATATATTTATATTCCACAAGTATTATCAGATTAGCTGTTTTGTACAGATAATTATCAGACTCAAGTTATGTGAACATCCATACATTTACATTTTTGCATATTGCGGAGAGAAAAAAACAGATTGCTAGTTTTTCGATTAATTTTATTAAAAAACAAACGTATTAGAATGATTCACCGTCCTGGCTTTATGATGAGAACAAAGCAACCACATATTTATCCATGGAGCACGTTCTGATTGGCCAGTGAGGGGTCAAGCCTCCAACTTATTTATTCATCAAAATTCAACCCTTTCGCGCCACCGCCAGCTACTGCTCCCATAATTCCCGCAGTGAAAATAGCACAACTATTTCTGACACACCACTAGACTTACAGTGCTACAGCCAGTGCTAAGATTTAACATTGCATTAGGTTTGTTAAAAGAAAGCCCAGAGGGTATTTATGTTGTCTGTTACCAGCGAAGGCGTATATATTGTACATTTCCAACGACTATTTGCTTGATATTTAGTTTTGTATGAGAAAACAAACAATAAAGCTAGCCCTCAGCTGTGAAATAAACTGGATCTGATGCCAATACTTAAATCAACATAGTTTGGAACCAAGCTCTGATAAGGGAACTGGCACATTGCTGATGGTTAAAAAGTATTTGTTCCACCCACATGTCTGTCAGTGACCTTGTGATTCCAATGTAGAAAGCGTAGGAGTGTTGTGTTGACACCCAGAAATACTGAGCGTGTCTGTACTGCATAGCCTTGTCATCCTATTCCAGTTCATTATGGGCAAATAAATGTACAACAAAACATTTACATTTTAGTAATTTAGCAGACGCTCTTATCCAGAGTGACTTACAGTAGTGAATGCATACATTTCATGCATTCTTTAAAAAAAAATATATATTTATTTTTGTACTGGCCCCCCTGGGAATCGAACCCACAGCCCTGGCGTTGCACACACCATGCTCTACCAACTGAGCCACAATACTGTCTAGAGATGAACTGTATATGATAACACTGAGGGACACATCTCAACGTAAGGGATCTCTGGACCTCTGGACCAGTCCAGAAACAACCCCTATCACCTAACACCTAGCCCCTATAACCTCTAGGCGTAGGCAACATCCTGTACGGACCGGTGCCGAGGATGAGAAACACTGCCCTAGGCTCATTTTGCCTTCTACCTGTGAGACCACATGACTGTGGCCTCGGCCAAAGGTGCTTTGCACTCAGAAACAGGTCACTTAAAGTGACGGAGTGTTCAGTACTCAGTGTGTTGTGGAAGAATGAGACAAGGCAAATGTTCTCTCGTAAATGTTTGACATTGCAATGTAACAGAAAGGCCACTAGATGGAGGCCCTTGATAGAGCATGGTAGATTGATCTCTCTCTCTCTGTCTCTGTCTCTCTCTCTCTCCCTTTCTCAATTCAATTTCAATTTAAGGGCTTTATTGGCATGGTAAACATATGTTAACATTGCCAAAGCAAGTGAAGTACATAATAAACAAAAGTGAAATAAACAATAAAAATGAACAGTACACATTACGCTCACAAAAGTTACAAAATAATAAAGACATTTCAAATGACCCATTATGTGCAAATAGTTAAAGTACAAAAGGAAAATATGTTTACAATGTATTTACAATGGTGTTTGTTCTTCACTGGTTGCCCTTTTCTTGTGGCAACAGGTCACAATTCTTGCTGCTGTGATGCACACTGTGGTATTTCACCCAGTAGATATGGGAGTTTATCAAAATCGGGTTTGTTTTCTAATTCTTTGTGGATCTGTGTAATCTGAGGGAAATATGTGTCTCTAATA
>NC_138297.1:67660000-67665000 GCF_965601325.2 Salmo salar
GTAACTGATAACATGTTAGTTCTATGTAACTGATAACATGTTAGCTCTATGTAACTGATAACATGATAGTTCTATGTAACTGATAACATGTTAGCTCTATGTAACTGATAACATGATAGTTCTATGTAACTGATAACATGTTAGTTCTATGTAACTGATAACATGTTAGCTCTATGTAACTGATAACATGATAGTTATATGTAACTGATAACATGTTAGTTCTATGTAACTGATAACATGTTAGCTCTATGTAACTGATAACATGTTAGTTCTATGTAACTGATAACATGTTAGTTCTATGTAACTGATAACATGTTAGTTCTATGTAACTGATAACATGTTAGTTCTATGTAACTGATAACATGTTAGTTCTATGTAACTGATAACATGTTAGCTCTATGTAACTGATAACATGTTAGTTCTATGTAACTGATAACATGTTAGTTCTATGTAACTGATAACATGTTAGTTCTATGTAACTGATAACATGTTAGTTCTATGTAACTGATAACATGTTAGTTCTATGTAACTGATAACATGTTAGTTCTATGTAACTGATAACATGTTAGTTCTATGTAACTGATAACATGTTAGTTCTATGTAACTGATAACATGTTAGCTCTATGTGACAGTCCTGACCCTGTACCCGTCCGCCTGACCACTGCCTGTCTCTGAGCCTATCCTGCCGTCCTGTACCTTGGCCTCTGCTCTGGATTGTCGACCCCTACCTGCCTTGACCTGTCGTTTGCCTGCCTCTGTGGTTACAATAAACATTGTTACTTCACACAGTCTCCACTTGGGTCTCACCTTGATTCCTGATAATGTTGTTCAGTGTGATACGTACTGTAGATAACATGTTGTTCATTATGCTATGTAGGTAACATGTTGTTCAACATGTTGTCCAATATGCTATGTAGGTAACATGTTGTTCAATATGTTGTCCAATATGCTATGTAGGTAGCATGTTGTTCAATATGCTATGTAGGTAACATGTTGTTCAATATGTTGTCCAATATGCTATGTAGGTAACATGTTGTTCAATATGTTGTCCAATATGCTATGTAGGTAACATGTTGTTCAATATGCTATGTAGGTAGCATGTTGTTCAATATGCTATGTAGGTAACATGTTGTTCAATATGCTATGTAGGTAACATGTTGTTCAACATGTTGTCCAATATGCTATGTAGGTAGCATGTTGTTCAATATGCTATGTAGGTAGCATGTTGTTCAATATGCTATGTAGGTAGCATGTTGTTCAATATGCTATGTAGTTAACATGTTGTTCAACATGTTGTCCAATATGCTATGTAGGTAACATGTTGTTCAATATGTTGTCCAATATGCTATGTAGTTAACATGTTGTTAAATATGCTATGTAAGTAACATGTTGTTCAACATGTTGTCCAATATGCTATGTAGGTAGCATGTTGTTCAATATGCTAAGTAGGTAGCATGTTGTTCAATATGCTATGTAGGTAACATGTTGTTCAACATGTTGTCCAATATGCTATGTAGGTAGCATGTTGTTCAATATGCTATGTAGGTAACATGTTGTTCAACATGTTGTCCAATATGCTATGTAGGTAGCATGTTGTTCAATATGCTAAGTAGGTAGCATGTTGTTCAATATGCTATGTAGGTAACATGTTGTTCAATATGTTGTCCAATATGCTATGTAGGTAACATGTTGTTCAATATGTTGTCCAATATGCTATGTAGGTAGCATGTTGTTCAATATGCTAAGTAGGTAACATGTTGTTCAACATGTTGTCCAATATGCTATGTAGTTAACATGTTGTTCAACATGTTGTCCAATATGCTATGTAGGTAACATGTTGTTCAATATGCTATGTAGTTAACATGTTGTTCAACATGTTGTCCAATATGCTATGTAGGTAGCATGTTGTTCAATATGCTATGTAGGTAGCATGTTGTTCAATATGCTATGTAGTTAACATGTTGTTCATTATGCTATGTAGTTAACATGTTGTTCAATATGTTGTCCAATATGCTATGTAGGTAACATGTTGTTCAATATGTTGTCCAATATGCTATGTAGGTAGCATGTTGTTCAATATGCTATGTAGGTAACATGTTGTTCAATATGCTATGTAGTTAACATGTTGTTCAACATGTTGTCCAATATGCTATGTAGGTAGCATGTTGTTCAATATGCTATGTAGGTAGCATGTTGTTCAATATGCTATGTAGGTAGCATGTTGTTCAATATGCTATGTAGGTAACATGTTGTTCAATATGCTATGTAGTTAACATGTTGTTCAATATGCTATGTAGTTAACATTTTGACAAATATGCTATGTAGGTAACATGTTGTTCAATATGCTATGTAGTTAACATGTTGTTCAATATGCTATGTAGTTAACATGTTGTCCAATATGCTATGTAGTTAACATGTTGTCCAATATGCTATGTAGGTAACATGTTGTCCAATATGCTATGTAGGTAACATGTTGTTCAATATGCTATGTAGTTAACATGTTGTTCAACATGTTGTCCAATATGCTATGTAGGTAGCATGTTGTTCAGTATGTCTGGATAGGTTCTGGTCTGGATAGGTTCTGGTCTGGAGAAGCTCTGGTCTGGAGAGGTTCTGGTCTGGATAGGTTCTGGTCTGGATATGTTCTGGTCTGGATAGGTTCTGGTCTGGAGAGGTTCTGGTCTGGATAGGTTCTGGTCTGGATAGGTTCTGGTCTGGTCTGGATAGGTTCTGGTCTGAAAAGGTTCTGGTCTGGATAGGTTCTGGTCTGGTCTGGATAGGTTCTGGTCTGGATAGGTTCTGGTCTGGAGAGGTTCTGGTCTGGATAGGTTCTGGTCTGGATAGGTTCTGGTCTGGATAGATTCTTGTCTGGGTAGGTTCTGGTCTGGATAGGTTCTGGTCTGGATAGGTTCTGGTCTGGAGAGGCTCTGGTCTGAGTAGGTTCTGGTCTGGATAGGTTCTGGTCTGAGTAGGTTCTGGTCTGGATAGGCTCCGGTCTGGGTAGGTTCTGGTCTGGATAGGCTCTGGTCTGGGTAGGCTCTGGTCTGGGTAGGTTCTGGTCTGGATAGGTTCTGGTCTGGATAGGTTCTGGTCTGGATAGGCTCTGGTCTGGGTAGGTTCTGGTCTGGATAGGTTCTGGTCTGAAAAGGTTCTGGTCTGGATAGGTTCTTGTCTGGATAGGCTCTGGTCTGGATAGGTTCTTGTCTGGATAGGCTCTGGTCTGGATAGGCTCTGGTCTGGATAGGCTCTGGTCTGGATAGGTTCTGGTCTGGATAGGCTCTGGTCTGGGTAGGCTCTGGTCTGGATAGGCTCTGGTCTGGGTAGGCTCTGGTCTGGATAGGTTCTGGTCTGGATAGGCTCTGGTCTGGGTAGGCTCTGGTCTGGATAGGCTCTGGTCTGGGTAGGCTCTGGTCTGGATAGGCTCTGGTCTGGGTAGGTTCTGGTCTGGATAGGTTCTGGTCTGGATAGGTTCTGGTCTGGATAGGCTCTGGTCTGGAGAGGTTCTGGTCTGGAGAGGTTCTGGTCTGGGTAGGTTCTGGTCTGGATAGGTTCTGGTCTGGATAGGTTCTGGTCTGGAGAGGCTCTGGTCTGGGTAGGCTCTGGTCTGGATAGGTTCTGGTCTGGATAGGTTCTGGTCTGGGTAGGTTCTGGTCTGGATAGGTTCTGGTCTGGATAGGCTCTGGTCTGGGTAGGCTCTGGTCTGGATAGGCTCTGGTCTGGATAGGTTCTGGTCTGGAGAGGTTCTGGTCTGGATAGGTTCTTGTCTGGATAGGCTCTGGTCTGGATAGGCTCTGGTCTGGATAGGTTCTGGTCTGGAGAGGTTCTGGTCTGGATAGGTTCTGGTCTGGATAGGCTCTGGTCTGGATAGGCTCTGGTCTGGATAGGTTCTGGTCTGGAGAGGTTCTGGTCTGGAGAGGTTCTGGTTCTTTCCAGTTAGTGCAGTAGATAATACTAACTGATGGTAGTAGATGGAACGATTTGGCCTGAGAGAAGGAGAGCGCCTCTTTCTTTTTCTCTCTCTCTCTGTCTCTGTCTCTCTCTGTCTCTGTCTCTCTCTGTCTCTGTCTCTTCTCTCTGTCTTCTCTGTATAATGCCTGGCTCTCAACAGACAGCAGCTAAGCCTGCAGGTCAGGCTCCTATAGCCATTATCATTAGCATGGAGTCCCCTGTTTGTACTTGAACAGTTCACCAAGAGGACACCAAGGACTCAATGTAGAGTTACAGCTAAATGCTAACCTGCAGGAATCATATGTACACAGCAGATTCAGATCAGAAGAGGAGGGCGATTTTTGTTTCTCCACTGATTACAGTGAATGGTGGTTTGGTGTCCAGGGGAACCAGGCTAAGATCGCTCTCTCTCTCTCTCTCTCTCTCTCTCTCTCTCTCTCTCTCTCTCTCTCTCTCTCTCTCTCTCTCTCTCTGCTCTGTCTTGATTTGATTCATTGGGGGTTAGGTTTAATGTTAGCGGTAATGATGACAACTGGGCTTCCTAAGAGCCTGTTGGTCAGTTTTTAACCTAAATGACTTTCAAGGCTTATGTCCAGATCAACGCACAAGCCCAGTGAGCAGAAGTTCTATCTCCTACATCCCATAATGGGACGTTTCTAGAACCATCACAAGAGGTTGGAAACTAGGTGATAAGAAGAGGATTATAGGTTGATTTAGAGCGGCATGACGGGTCAGTTTGATCTCCAAGACAACCAGGAGTACAGACTGTCAATCTGAGGAAAAAAGATGGCCGCCTCTAGATAAGAGAGTTGATATACGGAGGGAGAGGAGACTGAAGGAGAAAAACAAGGCCTGAATTCACACAGGGTCTCCGAATAGGAGTGCTGATCTAGCTAGGATCACTCTTAACTTTTAAATCCTTATGAATAAAAGAGAGAGAGGTGTCCAAGATCAACACTCCTACTCAGAGACCTTTTGTGAACATGGGACCTGGTATTTTCTAAATACTTCTTGACATTTTGCTCCCTGACCGCTGTGCTGCTTTGCTCTCC